>NW_027436721.1:900000-998498 GCF_047716275.1 Strix uralensis
TTCGTTCTGAACAAGTGTTACTGTTTTCTGCACAAAAGCGATTCTGCGAAGCAATGTGAACAGGCACAGAGAAGGTGCTAGCAGGGAATTCTCTGCCTGCCTTTCCCCAGTGCTCTGCAAGCTCTCCAGGACAACATAAAATCTGGGGCTCTGTGCTTTCTTTCGTTCTGAACAAGTGTTACTGTTTTCTGCGCAAAAGCGATTCTGCGAAGCAATGTGAACACTTCTGCTTCCCAGGCACAGAGAAGGTGCTAGCAGGGAATTCTCTGCCTGCCTTTCCCCAGTGCTCTGCAAGCTCTCCAGGACAACATAAAATCTGGGGCTCTGTGCTTTCTTTCGTTCTGAACAAGTGTTATTGTTTTCTGCACAAAAGCGATTCTGTGAAGCAATATGATCACTTCTGTTTCCCAGGCACTGAGAAGGTGCTAGCAGGGAATTCTCTGCCTGCTTTTCCCCAGTGCTCTGTAAGCTCTCCAGGACAACATAAAATCTGGGGCTCTGTGCTTTCTTTCCTTCTGAACAAGTGTTACTGTTTTCTGCACAAAAGCGATTCTGCGAAGCAATGTGAAGACTTCTGCTTCCCAGGCACAGAGAAGGTGCTAGCAGGGAATTCTCTGCCTGCCTTTCCCCAGTGCTCTGCAAGCTCTCCAGCACAACATAAAATCTGGGGCTCTGTGCTTTCTTTCGTTCTGAACAAGTGTTACTGTTTTCTGCAGAAAAGTGATTCTGCGAAGCAATGTGAACACTTCTGCTTCCCAGGCACATAGAAGGTGCTAGCAGGGAATTCTCTGCCTGCCTTTCCCCAGTGCTCTGCAAGCTCTCCAGGACAACATAAAATCTGGGGCTCTGTGCTTTCTTTCGTCTGAACAAGTGTTACTGTTTTCTGCACAAAAGCGATTCTGCGAAGCAATGTGAACAGGCACAGAGAAGGTGCTAGCAGGGAATTCTCTGCCTGCCTTTCCCCAGTGCTCTGCAAGCTCTCCAGGACAACATAAAATCTGGGGCTCTGTGCTTTCTTTCGTTCTGAACAAGTGTTACTGTTTTCTGCACAAAAGCGATTCTGCGAAGCAATGTGAACACTTCTGTTTCCCAGGCACAGAGAAGGTGCTAGCAGGGAATTCTCTGCCTGCTTTTCCCCAGTGCTCTGTAAGCTCTCCAGGACAACATAAAATCTGGGGCTCTGTGCTTTCTTTCGTTCTGAACAAGTGTTACTGTTTTCTGCACAAAAGCGATTCTGTGAAGCAATGTGAACACTTCTGCTTCCCAGGCACAGAGAAGGTGCTAGCAGGGAATTCTCTGCCTGCCTTTCCCCAGTGCTCTGCAAGCTCTCCAGGACAACATAAAATCTGGGGCTCTGTGCTTTCTTTCGTTCTGAACAAGTGTTACTGTTTTCTGCACAAAAGCGATTCTGCGAAGGAATGTGAACAGGCACAGAGAAGGTGCTAGCAGGGAATTCTCTGCCTGCCTTTCCCCAGTGCTCTGCAAGCTCTCCAGGACAACATAAAATTTGGGGCTCTGTGCTTTCTTTCGTTCTGAACAAGTGTTATTGTTTTCTGCACAAAAGCGATTCTGCGAAGCAATGTGATCACTTCTGTTTCCCAGGCACTGAGAAGGTGCTAGCAGGGAATTCTCTGCCTGCTTTTCCCCAGTGCTCTGTAAGCTCTCCAGGACAACATAAAATATGGGGCTCTGTGCTTTCTTTCCTTCTGAACAAGTGTTACTGTTTTCTGCACAAAAGCGATTCTGCGAAGCAATGTGAACACTTCTGCTTCCCAGGCACAGAGAAGGTGCTAGCAGGGAATTCTCTGCCTGCCTTTCCCCAGTGCTCTGCAAGCTCTCCAGGACAACATAAAATATGGGGCTCTGTGCTTTCTTTCGTTCTGAACAAGTGTTACTGTTTTCTGCAGAAAAGTGATTCTGCGAAGCAATGTGAACACTTCTGCTTCCCAGGCACATAGAAGGTGCTAGCAGGGAATTCTCTGCCTGCCTTTCCCCAGTGCTCTGCAAGCTCTCCAGGACAACATAAAATCTGGGGCTCTGTGCTTTCTTTCGTCTCAACAAGTGTTACTGTTTTCTGCACAAAAGCGATTCTGCGAAGCAATGTGAACAGGCACAGAGAAGGTGCTAGCAGGGAATTCTCTGCCTGCCTTTCCCCAGTGCTCTGCAAGCTCTCCAGGACAACATAAAATCTGGGGCTCTGTGCTTTCTTTCGTTCTGAACAAGTGTTACTGTTTTCTGCACAAAAGCGATTCTGCGAAGCAATGTGAACACTTCTGTTTCCCAGGCACAGAGAAGGTGCTAGCAGGGAATTCTCTGCCTGCCTTTCCCCAGTGCTCTGCAAGCTCTCCAGGACAACATAAAATCTGGGGCTCTGTGCTTTCTTTCGTTCTGAACAAGTGTTACTGTTTTCTGCACAAAAGCGATTCTGTGAAGCAATGTGAACACTTCTGCTTCCCAGGCACAGAGAAGGTGCTAGCAGGGAATTCTCTGCCTGCCTTTCCCCAGTGCTCTGCAAGCTCTCCAGGACAACATAAAATCTGGGGCTCTGTGCTTTCTTTCGTTCTGAACAAGTGTTACTGTTTTCTGCACAAAAGCGATTCTGCGAAGCAATGGGAACACTTCTGTTTCCCAGGCACAGAGAAGGTGCTAGCAGGGAATTCTCTGCCTGCTTTTCCCCAGTGCTCTGCAAGCTCTCCAGGACAACATAAAATCTGGGGCTCTGTGCTTTCTTTCGTTCTGAACAAGTGTTACTGTTTTCTGCACAAAAGCGATTCTGCGAAGGAATGTGAACAGGCACAGAGAAGGTGCTAGCAGGGAATTCTCTGCCTGCCTTTCCCCAGTGCTCTGCAAGCTCTCCAGGACAACATAAAATCTGGGGCTCTGTGCTTTCTTTCGTTCTGAACAAGTGTTACTGTTTTCTGCACAAAAGCGATTCTGCGAAGCAATGTGAACACTTCTGTTTCCCAGGCACAGAGAAGGTGCTAGCAGGGAATTCTCTGCCTGCCTTTCCCCAGTGCTCTGCAAGCTCTCCAGGACAACATAAAATCTGGTGCTCTGTGCTTTCTTTCGTTCTGAACAAGTGTTACTGTTTTCTGCACAAAAGCGATTCTGCGAAGCAATGTGAAGACTTCTGCTTCCCAGGCACAGAGAAGGTGCTAGCAGGGAATTCTCTGCCTGCCTTTCCCCAGTGCTCTGCAAGCTCTCCAGGACAACATAAAATCTGGGGCTCTGTGCTTTCTTTCGTTCTGAACAAGTGTTACTGTTTTCTGCACAAAAGTGATTCTGCGAAGCAATGTGAACACTTCTGCTTCCCAGGCACATAGAAGGTGCTAGCAGGGAATTCTCTGCCTGCCTTTCCCCAGTGCTCTGCAAGCTCTCCAGGACAACATAAAATCTGGGGCTCTGTGCTTTCTTTCGTTCTGAACAAGTGTTACTGTTTTCTGCACAAAAGCGATTCTGCGAAGCAATGTGAACAGGCACAGAGAAGGTGCTAGCAGGGAATTCTCTGCCTGCCTTTCCCCAGTGCTCTGCAAGCTCTCCAGGACAACATAAAATCTGGGGCTCTGTGCTTTCTTTCGTTCTGAACAAGTGTTACTGTTTTCTGCACAAAAGCGATTCTGTGAAGCAATGTGAACACTTCTGCTTCCCAGGCACAGAGAAGGTGCTAGCAGGGAATTCTCTGCCTGCCTTTCCCCAGTGCTCTGCAAGCTCTCCAGGACAACATAAAATCTGGGGCTCTGTGCTTTCTTTCGTTCTGAACAAGTGTTACTGTTTTCTGCACAAAAGCGATTCTGCGAAGCAATGGGAACACTTCTGTTTCCCAGGCACAGAGAAGGTGCTAGCAGGGAATTCTCTGCCTGCTTTTCCCCAGTGCTCTGCAAGCTCTCCAGGACAACATAAAATCTGGGGCTCTGTGCTTTCTTTCGTTCTGAACAAGTGTTACTGTTTTCTGCACAAAAGCGATTCTGTGAAGCAATGTGAACACTTCTGCTTCCCAGGCACAGAGAAGGTGCTAGCAGGGAATTCTCTGCCTGCCTTTCCCCAGTGCTCTGCAAGCTCTCCAGGACAACATAAAATCTGGGGCTCTGTGCTTTCTTTCGTTCTGAACAAGTGTTACTGTTTTCTGCACAAAAGCGATTCTGCGAAGCAATGTGAACACTTGTGCTTCCCAGGCACAGAGAAGGTGCTAGCAGGGAATTCTCTGCCTGCTTTTCCCCAGTGCTCTGCAAGCTCTCCAGGACAACATAAAATCTGGGGCTCTGTGCTTTCTTTCGTTCTGAACAAGTGTTACTGTTTTCTGCACAAAAGCGATTCTGTGAAGCAATGTGAACACTTCTGCTTCCCAGGCACAGAGAAGGTGCTAGCAGGGAATTCTCTGCCTGCCTTTCCCCAGTGCTCTGTAAGCTCTCCAGGACAACATAAAATCTGGGGCTCTGTGCTTTCTTTCGTTCTGAACAAGTGTTACTGTTTTCTGCACAAAAGCGATTCTGCGAAGCAATGTGAACACTTCTGCTTCCCAGTCACATAGAAGGTGCTAGCAGGGAATTCTCTGCCTGCCTTTCCCCAGTGCTCTGCAAGCTCTCCAGGACAACATAAAATCTGGGGCTCTGTGCTTTCTTTCGTTCTGAACAAGTGTTACTGTTTTCTGCACAAAAGCGATTCTGCGAAGCAATGTGAACACTTCTGTTTCCAGGCACAGAGAAGGTGCTAGCAGGGAATTCTCTGCCTGCTTTTCCCCTGTGCTCTGCAAGCTCTCCAGGACAACATAAAATCTGGGGCTCTGTGCTTTCTTTCATTCTGAACAAGTGTTACTGTTTTCTGCACAAAAGCGATTCTGCGAAGCAATGTGAACAGGCACAGAGAAGGTGCTAGCAGGGAATTCTCTGCCTGCCTTTCCCCAGTGCTCTGCAAGCTCTCCAGGACAACATAAAATCTGGGGCTCTGTGCTTTCTTTCCTTCTGAACAAGTGTTACTGTTTTCTGCACAAAAGCGATTCTGCGAAGCAATGTGAACACTTCTGCTTCCCAGTCACATAGAAGGTGCTAGCAGGGAATTCTCTGCCTGCCTTTCCCCAGTGCTCTGCAAGCTCTCCAGGACAACATAAAATCTGGGGCTCTGTGCTTTCTTTCGTCTCAACAAGTGTTACTGTTTTCTGCACAAAAGCGATTCTGCGAAGCAATGTGAACAGGCACAGAGAAGGTGCTAGCAGGGAATTCTCTGCCTGCCTTTCCCCAGTGCTCTGCAAGCTCTCCAGGACAACATAAAATATGGGGCTCTGTGCTTTCTTTCGTTCTGAACAAGTGTTACTGTTTTCTGCACAAAAGCGATTCTGCGAAGCAATGGGAACACTTCTGTTTCCCAGGCACAGAGAAGGTGCTAGCAGGGAATTCTCTGCTTGCTTTTCCCCAGTGCTCTGCAAGCTCTCCAGGACAACATAAAATCTGGGGCTCTGTGCTTTCTTTCGTTCTGAACAAGTGTTATTGTTTTCTGCACAAAAGCGATTCTGCGAAGCAATGTGAACACTTCTGCTTCCCAGGCACAGACAAGGTGCTAGCAGGGAATTCTCTGCCTGCTTTTCCCCAGTGCTCTGCAAGCTCTCCAGGACAACATAAAATCTGGGGCTCTGTGCTTTCTTTCGTGCTGAACAATTGTTACTGTTTTCTGCACAAAACCGATTCTGCGAAGGAATGTGAACAGGCACATAGAAGGTGCTAGCAGGGAATTCTCTGCCTGCCTTTCCCCAGTGCTCTGCAAGCTCTCCAGGACAACATAAAATCTGGGGCTCTGTGCTTTCTTTCGTCTCAACAAGTGTTACTGTTTTCTGCACAAAAGCGATTCTGCGAAGCAATGTGAACAGGCACAGAGAAGGTGCTAGCAGGGAATTCTCTGCCTGCCTTTCCCCAGTGCTCTGCAAGCTCTCCAGGACAACATAAAATATGGGGCTCTGTGCTTTCTTTCGTTCTGAACAAGTGTTACTGTTTTCTGCACAAAAGCGATTCTGCGAAGCAATGGGAACACTTCTGCTTCCCAGGCACAGAGAAGGTGCTAGCAGGGAATTCTCTGCCTGCCTTTCCCCAGTGCTCTGCAAGCTCTCCAGGACAACATAAAATCTGGGGCTCTGTGCTTTCTTTCGTTCTGAACAAGTGTTACTGTTTTCTGCACAAAAGTGATTCTGCGAAGCAATGTGAACACTTCTGCTTCCCAGGCACATAGAAGGTGCTAGCAGGGAATTCTCTGCCTGCCTTTCCCCAGTGCTCTGCAAGCTCTCCAGGACAACATAAAATCTGGGGCTCTGTGCTTTCTTTCGTGCTGAACAATTGTTACTGTTTTCTGCACAAAAGCGATTCTGCGAAGCAATGTGAACACTTCTGCTTCCCAGGCACAGAGAAGGTGCTAGCAGGGAATTCTCTGCCTGCCTTTCCCCAGTGCTCTGCAAGCTCTCCAGGACAACATAAAATCTGGGGCTCTGTGCTTTCTTTCGTTCTGAACAAGTGTTATTGTTTTCTGCACAAAAGCGATTCTGTGAAGCAATATGATCACTTCTGTTTCCCAGGCACTGAGAAGGTGCTAGCAGGGAATTCTCTGCCTGCTTTTCCCCAGTGCTCTGTAAGCTCTCCAGGACAACATAAAATCTGGGGCTCTGTGCTTTCTTTCCTTCTGAACAAGTGTTACTGTTTTCTGCACAAAAGCGATTCTGCGAAGCAATGTGAAGACTTCTGCTTCCCAGGCACAGAGAAGGTGCTAGCAGGGAATTCTCTGCCTGCCTTTCCCCAGTGCTCTGCAAGCTCTCCAGCACAACATAAAATCTGGGGCTCTGTGCTTTCTTTCGTTCTGAACAAGTGTTACTGTTTTCTGCAGAAAAGTGATTCTGCGAAGCAATGTGAACACTTCTGCTTCCCAGGCACATAGAAGGTGCTAGCAGGGAATTCTCTGCCTGCCTTTCCCCAGTGCTCTGCAAGCTCTCCAGGACAACATAAAATCTGGGGCTCTGTGCTTTCTTTCGTCTGAACAAGTGTTACTGTTTTCTGCACAAAAGCGATTCTGCGAAGCAATGTGAACAGGCACAGAGAAGGTGCTAGCAGGGAATTCTCTGCCTGCTTTTCCCCAGTGCTCTGCAAGCTCTCCAGGACAACATAAAATCTGGGGCTCTGTGCTTTCTTTCGTTCTGAACAAGTGTTACTGTTTTCTGCACAAAAGCGATTCTGCGAAGCAATGTGAACACTTCTGTTTCCCAGGCACAGAGAAGGTGCTAGCAGGGAATTCTCTGCCTGCTTTTCCCCAGTGCTCTGTAAGCTCTCCAGGACAACATAAAATCTGGGGCTCTGTGCTTTCTTTCGTTCTGAACAAGTGTTACTGTTTTCTGCACAAAAGCGATTCTGTGAAGCAATGTGAACACTTCTGCTTCCCAGGCACAGAGAAGGTGCTAGCAGGGAATTCTCTGCCTGCCTTTCCCCAGTGCTCTGCAAGCTCTCCAGGACAACATAAAATCTGGGGCTCTGTGCTTTCTTTCGTTCTGAACAAGTGTTACTGTTTTCTGCACAAAAGCGATTCTGCGAAGGAATGTGAACAGGCACAGAGAAGGTGCTAGCAGGGAATTCTCTGCCTGCCTTTCCCCAGTGCTCTGCAAGCTCTCCAGGACAACATAAATTTTGGGGCTCTGTGCTTTCTTTCGTTCTGAACAAGTGTTATTGTTTTCTGCACAAAAGCGATTCTGCGAAGCAATGTGATCACTTCTGTTTCCCAGGCACTGAGAAGGTGCTAGCAGGGAATTCTCTGCCTGCTTTTCCCCAGTGCTCTGTAAGCTCTCCAGGACAACATAAAATATGGGGCTCTGTGCTTTCTTTCCTTCTGAACAAGTGTTACTGTTTTCTGCACAAAAGCGATTCTGCGAAGCAATGTGAACACTTCTGCTTCCCAGGCACAGAGAAGGTGCTAGCAGGGAATTCTCTGCCTGCCTTTCCCCAGTGCTCTGCAAGCTCTCCAGGACAACATAAAATCTGGGGCTCTGTGCTTTCTTTCGTTCTGAACAAGTGTTACTGTTTTCTGCAGAAAAGTGATTCTGCGAAGCAATGTGAACACTTCTGCTTCCCAGGCACATAGAAGGTGCTAGCAGGGAATTCTCTGCCTGCCTTTCCCCAGTGCTCTGCAAGCTCTCCAGGACAACATAAAATCTGGGGCTCTGTGCTTTCTTTCGTTCTGAACAAGTGTTACTGTTTTCTGCACAAAAGCGATTCTGCGAAGCAATGTGAACAGGCACAGAGAAGGTGCTAGCAGGGAATTCTCTGCCTGCCTTTCCCCAGTGCTCTGCAAGCTCTCCAGGACAACATAAAATCTGGGGCTCTGTGCTTTCTTTCGTTCTGAACAAGTGTTACTGTTTTCTGCACAAAAGCGATTCTGCGAAGCAATGTGAACACTTCTGTTTCCCAGGCACAGAGAAGGTGCTAGCAGGGAATTCTCTGCCTGCCTTTCCCCAGTGCTCTGCAAGCTCTCCAGGACAACATAAAATCTGGGGCTCTGTGCTTTCTTTCGTTCTGAACAAGTGTTACTGTTTTCTGCACAAAAGCGATTCTGTGAAGCAATGTGAACACTTCTGCTTCCCAGGCACAGAGAAGGTGCTAGCAGGGAATTCTCTGCCTGCCTTTCCCCAGTGCTCTGCAAGCTCTCCAGGACAACATAAAATCTGGGGCTCTGTGCTTTCTTTCGTTCTGAACAAGTGTTACTGTTTTCTGCACAAAAGCGATTCTGCGAAGCAATGGGAACACTTCTGTTTCCCAGGCACAGAGAAGGTGCTAGCAGGGAATTCTCTGCCTGCTTTTCCCCAGTGCTCTGCAAGCTCTCCAGGACAACATAAAATCTGGGGCTCTGTGCTTTCTTTCGTTCTGAACAAGTGTTACTGTTTTCTGCACAAAAGCGATTCTGCGAAGGAATGTGAACAGGCACAGAGAAGGTGCTAGCAGGGAATTCTCTGCCTGCCTTTCCCCAGTGCTCTGCAAGCTCTCCAGGACAACATAAAATCTGGGGCTCTGTGCTTTCTTTCGTTCTGAACAAGTGTTACTGTTTTCTGCACAAAAGCGATTCTGCGAAGCAATGTGAACACTTCTGTTTCCCAGGCACAGAGAAGGTGCTAGCAGGGAATTCTCTGCCTGCCTTTCCCCAGTGCTCTGCAAGCTCTCCAGGACAACATAAAATCTGGTGCTCTGTGCTTTCTTTCGTTCTGAACAAGTGTTACTGTTTTCTGCACAAAAGCGATTCTGCGAAGCAATGTGAAGACTTCTGCTTCCCAGGCACAGAGAAGGTGCTAGCAGGGAATTCTCTGCCTGCCTTTCCCCAGTGCTCTGCAAGCTCTCCAGGACAACATAAAATCTGGGGCTCTGTGCTTTCTTTCGTTCTGAACAAGTGTTACTGTTTTCTGCACAAAAGTGATTCTGCGAAGCAATGTGAACACTTCTGCTTCCCAGGCACATAGAAGGTGCTAGCAGGGAATTCTCTGCCTGCCTTTCCCCAGTGCTCTGCAAGCTCTCCAGGACAACATAAAATCTGGGGCTCTGTGCTTTCTTTCGTTCTGAACAAGTGTTACTGTTTTCTGCACAAAAGCGATTCTGCGAAGCAATGTGAACAGGCACAGAGAAGGTGCTAGCAGGGAATTCTCTGCCTGCCTTTCCCCAGTGCTCTGCAAGCTCTCCAGGACAACATAAAATCTGGGGCTCTGTGCTTTCTTTCGTTCTGAACAAGTGTTACTGTTTTCTGCACAAAAGCGATTCTGTGAAGCAATGTGAAGACTTCTGCTTCCCAGGCACAGAGAAGGTGCTAGCAGGGAATTCTCTGCCTGCCTTTCCCCAGTGCTCTGCAAGCTCTCCAGGACAACATAAAATCTGGGGCTCTGTGCTTTCTTTCGTTCTGAACAAGTGTTACTGTTTTCTGCACAAAAGCGATTCTGCGAAGCAATGGGAACACTTCTGTTTCCCAGGCACAGAGAAGGTGCTAGCAGGGAATTCTCTGCCTGCTTTTCCCCAGTGCTCTGCAAGCTCTCCAGGACAACATAAAATCTGGCGCTCTGTGCTTTCTTTCGTTCTGAACAAGTGTTACTGTTTTCTGCACAAAAGCGATTCTGCGAAGGAATGTGAACAGGCACAGAGAAGGTGCTAGCAGGGAATTCTCTGCCTGCCTTTCCCCAGTGCTCTGCAAGCTCTCCAGGACAACATAAAATCTGGGGCTCTGTGCTTTCTTTCGTTCTGAACAAGTGTTACTGTTTTCTGCACAAAAGCGATTCTGCGAAGCAATGTGAACACTTCTGTTTCCCAGGCACAGAGAAGGTGCTAGCAGGGAATTCTCTGCCTGCCTTTCCCCAGTGCTCTGCAAGCTCTCCAGGACAACATAAAATCTGGTGCTCTGTGCTTTCTTTCGTTCTGAACAAGTGTTACTGTTTTCTGCACAAAAGCGATTCTGCGAAGCAATGTGAAGACTTCTGCTTCCCAGGCACAGAGAAGGTGCTAGCAGGGAATTCTCTGCCTGCCTTTCCCCAGTGCTCTGCAAGCTCTCCAGGACAACATAAAATCTGGGGCTCTGTGCTTTCTTTCGTTCTGAACAAGTGTTACTGTTTTCTGCACAAAAGTGATTCTGCGAAGCAATGTGAACACTTCTGCTTCCCAGGCACATAGAAGGTGCTAGCAGGGAATTCTCTGCCTGCCTTTCCCCAGTGCTCTGCAAGCTCTCCAGGACAACATAAAATCTGGGGCTCTGTGCTTTCTTTCGTTCTGAACAAGTGTTACTGTTTTCTGCACAAAAGCGATTCTGCGAAGCAATGTGAACAGGCACAGAGAAGGTGCTAGCAGGGAATTCTCTGCCTGCCTTTCCCCAGTGCTCTGCAAGCTCTCCAGGACAACATAAAATCTGGGGCTCTGTGCTTTCTTTCGTTCTGAACAAGTGTTACTGTTTTCTGCACAAAAGCGATTCTGCGAAGCAATGTGAACACTTCTGTTTCCCAGGCACAGAGAAGGTGCTAGCAGGGAATTCTCTGCCTGCTTTTCCCCAGTGCTCTGCAAGCTCTCCAGGACAACATAAAATCTGGGGCTCTGTGCTTTCTTTCGTTCTGAACAAGTGTTACTGTTTTCTGCACAAAAGCGATTCTGTGAAGCAATGTGAACACTTCTGCTTCCCAGGCACAGAGAAGGTGCTAGCAGGGAATTCTCTGCCTGCCTTTCCCCAGTGCTCTGCAAGCTCTCCAGGACAACATAAAATCTGGGGCTCTGTGCTTTCTTTCGTTCTGAACAAGTGTTACTGTTTTCTGCACAAAAGCGATTCTGCGAAGCAATGTGAACACTTGTGCTTCCCAGGCACAGAGAAGGTGCTAGCAGGGAATTCTCTGCCTGCTTTTCCCCAGTGCTCTGCAAGCTCTCCAGGACAACATAAAATCTGGGGCTCTGTGCTTTCTTTCGTTCTGAACAAGTGTTACTGTTTTCTGCACAAAAGCGATTCTGCGAAGCAATGTGAACACTTCTGCTTCCCAGTCACATAGAAGGTGCTAGCAGGGAATTCTCTGCCTGCCTTTCCCCAGTGCTCTGCAAGCTCTCCAGGACAACATAAAATCTGGGGCTCTGTGCTTTCTTTCGTTCTGAACAAGTGTTACTGTTTTCTGCACAAAAGCGATTCTGCGAAGCAATGTGAACACTTCTGTTTCCAGGCACAGAGAAGGTGCTAGCAGGGAATTCTCTGCCTGCTTTTCCCCTGTGCTCTGCAAGCTCTCCAGGACAACATAAAATATGGGGCTCTGTGCTTTCTTTCATTCTGAACAAGTGTTACTGTTTTCTGCACAAAAGCGATTCTGCGAAGCAATGTGAACAGGCACAGAGAAGGTGCTAGCAGGGAATTCTCTGCCTGCCTTTCCCCAGTGCTCTGCAAGCTCTCCAGGACAACATAAAATCTGGGGCTCTGTGCTTTCTTTCCTTCTGAACAAGTGTTACTGTTTTCTGCACAAAAGCGATTCTGCGAAGCAATGTGAACACTTCTGCTTCCCAGTCACATAGAAGGTGCTAGCAGGGAATTCTCTGCCTGCCTTTCCCCAGTGCTCTGCAAGCTCTCCAGGACAACATAAAATCTGGGGCTCTGTGCTTTCTTTCGTCTCAACAAGTGTTACTGTTTTCTGCACAAAAGCGATTCTGCGAAGCAATGTGAACAGGCACAGAGAAGGTGCTAGCAGGGAATTCTCTGCCTGCCTTTCCCCAGTGCTCTGCAAGCTCTCCAGGACAACATAAAATATGGGGCTCTGTGCTTTCTTTCGTTCTGAACAAGTGTTACTGTTTTCTGCACAAAAGCGATTCTGCGAAGCAATGGGAACACTTCTGTTTCCCAGGCACAGAGAAGGTGCTAGCAGGGAATTCTCTGCTTGCTTTTCCCCAGTGCTCTGCAAGCTCTCCAGGACAACATAAAATCTGGGGCTCTGTGCTTTCTTTCGTTCTGAACAAGTGTTATTGTTTTCTGCACAAAAGCGATTCTGCGAAGCAATGTGAACACTTCTGCTTCCCAGGCACAGACAAGGTGCTAGCAGGGAATTCTCTGCCTGCTTTTCCCCAGTGCTCTGCAAGCTCTCCAGGACAACATAAAATCTGGGGCTCTGTGCTTTCTTTCGTGCTGAACAATTGTTACTGTTTTCTGCACAAAACCGATTCTGCGAAGGAATGTGAACAGGCACAGAGAAGGTGCTAGCAGGGAATTCTCTGCCTGCCTTTCCCCAGTGCTCTGCAAGCTCTCCAGGACAACATAAAATCTGGGGCTCTGTGCTTTCTTTCGTTCTGAACAAGTGTTACTGTTTTCTGCACAAAAGCGATTCTGCGAAGCAATGTGAACACTTCTGCTTCCCAGTCACATAGAAGGTGCTAGCAGGGAATTCTCTGCCTGCCTTTCCCCAGTGCTCTGCAAGCTCTCCAGGACAACATAAAATCTGGGGCTCTGTGCTTTCTTTCGTCTCAACAAGTGTTACTGTTTTCTGCACAAAAGCGATTCTGCGAAGCAATGTGAACAGGCACAGAGAAGGTGCTAGCAGGGAATTCTCTGCCTGCCTTTCCCCAGTGCTCTGCAAGCTCTCCAGGACAACATAAAATATGGGGCTCTGTGCTTTCTTTCGTTCTGAACAAGTGTTACTGTTTTCTGCACAAAAGCGATTCTGCGAAGCAATGGGAACACTTCTGTTTCCCAGGCACAGAGAAGGTGCTAGCAGGGAATTCTCTGCTTGCTTTTCCCCAGTGCTCTGCAAGCTCTCCAGGACAACATAAAATCTGGGGCTCTGTGCTTTCTTTCGTTCTGAACAAGTGTTATTGTTTTCTGCACAAAAGCGATTCTGCGAAGCAATATGATCACTTCTGTTTCCCAGGCACTGAGAAGGTGCTAGCAGGGAATTCTCTGCCTGCTTTTCCCCAGTGCTCTGTAAGCTCTCCAGGACAACATAAAATATGGGGCTCTGTGCTTTCTTTCCTTCTGAACAAGTGTTACTGTTTTCTGCACAAAAGCGATTCTGCGAAGCAATGTGAAGACTTCTGCTTCCCAGGCACAGAGAAGGTGCTAGCAGGGAATTCTCTGCCTGCCTTTCCCCAGTGCTCTGCAAGCTCTCCAGGACAACATAAAATCTGGGGCTCTGTGCTTTCTTTCGTTCTGAACAAGTGTTACTGTTTTCTGCAGAAAAGTGATTCTGCGAAGCAATGTGAACACTTCTGCTTCCCAGGCACATAGAAGGTGCTAGCAGGGAATTCTCTGCCTGCCTTTCCCCAGTGCTCTGCAAGCTCTCCAGGACAACATAAAATCTGGGGCTCTGTGCTTTCTTTCGTCTGAACAAGTGTTACTGTTTTCTGCACAAAAGCGATTCTGCGAAGCAATGTGAACAGGCACAGAGAAGGTGCTAGCAGGGAATTCTCTGCCTGCCTTTCCCCAGTGCTCTGCAAGCCCTCCAGGACAACATAAAATCTGGGGCTCTGTGCTTTCTTTCGTTCTGAACAAGTGTTACTGTTTTCTGCACAAAAGCGATTCTGCGAAGCAATGTGAACACTTCTGTTTCCCAGGCACAGAGAAGGTGCTAGCAGGGAATTCTCTGCCTGCTTTTCCCCAGTGCTCTGTAAGCTCTCCAGGACAACATAAAATCTGGGGCTCTGTGCTTTCTTTCGTTCTGAACAAGTGTTACTGTTTTCAGCACAAAAGCGATTCTGCGAAGCAATGGAAACACTTCTGTTTCCCAGGCACAGACAAGGTGCTAGCAGGGAATTCTCTGCCTGCTTTTCCCCAGTGCTCTGCAAGCTCTCCAGGACAACATAAAATCTGGGGCTCTGTGCTTTTTTTCGTGCTGAACAATTGTTACTGTTTTCTGCACAAAAGCGATTCTGCGAAGGAATGTGAACAGGCACAGAGAAGGTGCTAGCAGGGAATTCTCTGCCTGCCTTTCCCCAGTGCTCTGCAAGCTCTCCAGGACAACATAAAATCTGGGGCTCTGTGCTTTCTTTCGTTCTGAACAAGTGTTATTGTTTTCTGCACAAAAGCGATTCTGCGAAGCAATGTGATCACTTCTGTTTCCCAGGCACTGAGAAGGTGCTAGCAGGGAATTCTCTGCCTGCTTTTCCCCAGTGCTCTGTAAGCTCTCCAGGACAACATAAAATCTGGGGCTCTGTGCTTTCTTTCCTTCTGAACAAGTGTTACTGTTTTCTGCACAAAAGCGATTCTGCGAAGCAATGTGAAGACTTCTGCTTCCCAGGCACAGAGAAGGTGCTAGCAGGGAATTCTCTGCCTGCCTTTCCCCAGTGCTCTGCAAGCTCTCCAGGACAACATAAAATCTGGGGCTCTGTGCTTTCTTTCGTTCTGAACAAGTGTTACTGTTTTCTGCACAAAAGCGATTCTGCGAAGCAATGTGAACACTTCTGTTTCCCAGGCACAGAGAAGGTGCTAGCAGGGAATTCTCTGCCTGCTTTTCCCCAGTGCTCTGCAAGCTCTCCAGGACAACATAAAATCTGGGGCTCTGTGCTTTCTTTCGTTCTGAACAAGTGTTACTGTTTTCTGCACAAAAGCGATTCTGTGAAGCAATGTGAACACTTCTGCTTCCCAGGCACAGAGAAGGTGCTAGCAGGGAATTCTCTGCCTGCCTTTCCCCAGTGCTCTGCAAGCTCTCCAGGACAACATAAAATCTGGGGCTCTGTGCTTTCTTTCGTTCTGAACAAGTGTTACTGTTTTCTGCACAAAAGCGATTCTGCGAAGCAATGGGAACACTTCTGCTTCCCAGGCACAGAGAAGGTGCTAGCAGGGAATTCTCTGCCTGCTTTTCCCCAGTGCTCTGCAAGCTCTCCAGGACAACATAAAATCTGGGGCTCTGTGCTTTCTTTCGTTCTGAACAAGTGTTACTGTTTTCTGCACAAAAGTGATTCTGCGAAGGAATGTGAACAGGCACAGAGAAGGTGCTAGCAGGGAATTCTCTGCCTGCCTTTCCCCAGTGCTCTGCAAGCTCTCCAGGACAACATAAAATCTGGGGCTCTGTGCTTTCTTTCGTTCTGAACAAGTGTTACTGTTTTCTGCACAAAAGCGATTCTGCGAAGCAATGTGAACACTTCTGTTTCCCAGGCACAGAGAAGGTGCTAGCAGGGAATTCTCTGCCTGCCTTTCCCCAGTGCTCTGCAAGCTCTCCAGGACAACATAAAATCTGGGGCTCTGTGCTTTCTTTCGTTCTGAACAAGTGTTACTGTTTTCTGCACAAAAGCGATTCTGCGAAGCAATGTGAAGACTTCTGCTTCCCAGGCACAGAGAAGGTGCTAGCAGGGAATTCTCTGCCTGCCTTTCCCCAGTGCTCTGCAAGCTCTCCAGGACAACATAAAATCTGGGGCTCTGTGCTTTCTTTCGTTCTGAACAAGTGTTACTGTTTTCTGCAGAAAAGTGATTCTGCGAAGCAATGTGAACACTTCTGCTTCCCAGGCACATAGAAGGTGCTAGCAGGGAATTCTCTGCCTGCCTTTCCCCAGTGCTCTGCAAGCTCTCCAGGACAACATAAAATCTGGGGCTCTGTGCTTTCTTTCGTCTGAACAAGTGTTACTGTTTTCTGCACAAAAGCGATTCTGCGAAGCAATGTGAACAGGCACAGAGAAGGTGCTAGCAGGGAATTCTCTGCCTGCCTTTCCCCAGTGCTCTGCAAGCTCTCCAGGACAACATAAAATCTGGGGCTCTGTGCTTTCTTTCCTTCTGAACAAGTGTTACTGTTTTCTGCACAAAAGCGATTCTGCGAAGCAATGTGAACACTTCTGTTTCCCAGGCACAGAGAAGGTGCTAGCAGGGAATTCTCTGCCTGCCTTTCCCCAGTGCTCTGCAAGCTCTCCAGGACAACATAAAATCTGGGGCTCTGTGCTTTCTTTCCTTCTGAACAAGTGTTACTGTTTTCTGCACAAAAGCGATTCTGCGAAGCAATGTGAACAGGCACAGAGAAGGTGCTAGCAGGGAATTCTCTGCCTGCCTTTCCCCAGTGCTCTGCAAGCTCTCCAGGACAACATAAAATCTGGGGCTCTGTGCTTTCTTTCCTTCTGAACAAGTGTTACTGTTTTCTGCACAAAAGCGATTCTGCGAAGCAATGTGAACAGTTCTGCTTCCCAGGCACAGAGAAGGTGCTAGCAGGGAATTCTCTGCCTGCCTTTCCCCAGTGCTCTGCAAGCTCTCCAGGACAACATAAAATCTGGGGCTCTGTGCTTTCTTCCGTTCTGAACAAGTGTTACTGTTTTCTGCACAAAAGCGATTCTGCGAAGCAATGTGAACAGGCACAGAGAAGGTGCTAGCAGGGATTCTCTGCCTGCCTTTCCCCAGTGCTCTGCAAGCTCTCCAGGACAACGTAGAATCTGGGGCTCTGTGCTTTCTTTCGTTCTGAACAAGTGTTACTGTTTTCTGCACAAAAGCGATTCTGCGAAGCAATGTGAACACTTCTGCTTCCCAGGCACAGAGAAGGTGCTAGCAGGGATTCTCTGCCTGCCTTTCCCCAGTGCACTGCAAGCTCTCCAGGACAACGTAGAATCTGGGCCTCTGTGCTTTCTTTCGTTCTGAACAACTGTTACTGTTTTCTGCACAAAAGCGATTCTGCGAAGCAATGTGAACAGGCACAGAGAAGGTGCTAGCAGGGAATTCTCTGCCTGCCTTTCCCCAGTGCTCTGCAAGCTCTCCAGGACAACATAAAATCTGGGGCTCTGTGCTTTCTTTTGTTCTGAACAAGTGTTACTGTTTTCTGCACAAAAGCGATTCTGCGAAGCAATGTGAACACTTCTGCTTCCCAGGCACAGAGAAGGTGCTAGCAGGGAATTCTCTGCCTGCCTTTCCCCAGTGCTCTGCAAGCTCTCCAGGACAACATAAAATCTGGGGCTCTGTGCTTTCTTTCCTTCTGAACAAGTGTTACTGTTTTCTGCACAAAAGCGATTCTGCGAAGCAATGTGAACACTTCTGTTTCCCAGGCACAGAGAAGGTGCTAGCAGGGAATTCTCTGCCTGCCTTTCCCCAGTGCTCTGCAAGCTCTCCAGGACAACATAAAATCTGGGGCTCTGTGCTTTCTTTCCTTCTGAACAAGTGTTACTGTTTTCTGCACAAAAGCGATTCTGCGAAGCAATGTGAACAGGCACAGAGAAGGTGCTAGCAGGGAATTCTCTGCCTGCCTTTCCCCAGTGCTCTGCAAGCTCTCCAGGACAACATAAAATCTGGGGCTCTGTGCTTTCTTTCGTTCTGAACAAGTGTTACTGTTTTCTGCACAAAAGCGATTCTGCGAAGCAATGTGAACACTTCTGTTTCCCAGGCACAGAGAAGGTGCTAGCAGGGAATTCTCTGCCTGCTTTTCCCCAGTGCTCTGCAAGCTCTCCAGGACAACATAAAATCTGGGGCTCTGTGCTTTCTTTCGTTCTGAACAAGTGTTACTGTTTTCTGCACAAAAGCGATTCTGTGAAGCAATGTGAACACTTCTGCTTCCCAGGCACAGAGAAGGTGCTAGCAGGGAATTCTCTGCCTGCCTTTCCCCAGTGCTCTGCAAGCTCTCCAGGACAACATAAAATCTGGGGCTCTGTGCTTTCTTTCGTTCTGAACAAGTGTTACTGTTTTCTGCACAAAAGCGATTCTGCGAAGCAATGTGAACACTTGTGCTTCCCAGGCACAGAGAAGGTGCTAGCAGGGAATTCTCTGCCTGCTTTTCCCCAGTGCTCTGCAAGCTCTCCAGGACAACATAAAATCTGGGGCTCTGTGCTTTCTTTCGTTCTGAACAAGTGTTACTGTTTTCTGCACAAAAGCGATTCTGTGAAGCAATGTGAACACTTCTGCTTCCCAGGCACAGAGAAGATGCTAGCAGGGAATTCTCTGCCTGCCTTTCCCCAGTGCTCTGTAAGCTCTCCAGGACAACATAAAATCTGGGGCTCTGTGCTTTCTTTCGTTCTGAACAAGTGTTACTGTTTTCTGCACAAAAGCGATTCTGCGAAGCAATGTGAACACTTCTGCTTCCCAGTCACATAGAAGGTGCTAGCAGGGAATTCTCTGCCTGCCTTTCCCCAGTGCTCTGCAAGCTCTCCAGGACAACATAAAATCTGGGGCTCTGTGCTTTCTTTCGTTCTGAACAAGTGTTACTGTTTTCTGCACAAAAGCGATTCTGCGAAGCAATGTGAACACTTCTGTTTCCAGGCACAGAGAAGGTGCTAGCAGGGAATTCTCTGCCTGCTTTTCCCCTGTGCTCTGCAAGCTCTCCAGGACAACATAAAATCTGGGGCTCTGTGCTTTCTTTCATTCTGAACAAGTGTTACTGTTTTCTGCACAAAAGCGATTCTGCGAAGCAATGTGAACAGGCACAGAGAAGGTGCTAGCAGGGAATTCTCTGCCTGCCTTTCCCCAGTGCTCTGCAAGCTCTCCAGGACAACATAAAATCTGGGGCTCTGTGCTTTCTTTCCTTCTGAACAAGTGTTACTGTTTTCTGCACAAAAGCGATTCTGCGAAGCAATGTGAACACTTCTGCTTCCCAGTCACATAGAAGGTGCTAGCAGGGAATTCTCTGCCTGCCTTTCCCCAGTGCTCTGCAAGCTCTCCAGAACAACATAAAATCTGGGGCTCTGTGCTTTCTTTCGTCTCAACAAGTGTTACTGTTTTCTGCACAAAAGCGATTCTGCGAAGCAATGTGAACAGGCACAGAGAAGGTGCTAGCAGGGAATTCTCTGCCTGCCTTTCCCCAGTGCTCTGCAAGCTCTCCAGGACAACATAAAATATGGGGCTCTGTGCTTTCTTTCGTTCTGAACAAGTGTTACTGTTTTCTGCACAAAAGCGATTCTGCGAAGCAATGGGAACACTTCTGTTTCCCAGGCACAGAGAAGGTGCTAGCAGGGAATTCTCTGCTTGCTTTTCCCCAGTGCTCTGCAAGCTCTCCAGGACAACATAAAATCTGGGGCTCTGTGCTTTCTTTCGTTCTGAACAAGTGTTATTGTTTTCTGCACAAAAGCGATTCTGCGAAGCAATATGATCACTTCTGTTTCCCAGGCACTGAGAAGGTGCTAGCAGGGAATTCTCTGCCTGCTTTTCCCCAGTGCTCTGTAAGCTCTCCAGGACAACATAAAATATGGGGCTCTGTGCTTTCTTTCCTTCTGAACAAGTGTTACTGTTTTCTGCACAAAAGCGATTCTGCGAAGCAATGTGAAGACTTCTGCTTCCCAGGCACAGAGAAGGTGCTAGCAGGGAATTCTCTGCCTGCCTTTCCCCAGTGCTCTGCAAGCTCTCCAGGACAACATAAAATCTGGGGCTCTGTGCTTTCTTTCGTTCTGAACAAGTGTTACTGTTTTCTGCAGAAAAGTGATTCTGCGAAGCAATGTGAACACTTCTGCTTCCCAGGCACATAGAAGGTGCTAGCAGGGAATTCTCTGCCTGCCTTTCCCCAGTGCTCTGCAAGCTCTCCAGGACAACATAAAATCTGGGGCTCTGTGCTTTCTTTCGTCTGAACAAGTGTTACTGTTTTCTGCACAAAAGCGATTCTGCGAAGCAATGTGAACAGGCACAGAGAAGGTGCTAGCAGGGAATTCTCTGCCTGCCTTTCCCCAGTGCTCTGCAAGCCCTCCAGGACAACATAAAATCTGGGGCTCTGTGCTTTCTTTCGTTCTGAACAAGTGTTACTGTTTTCTGCACAAAAGCGATTCTGCGAAGCAATGTGAACACTTCTGCTTCCCAGTCACATAGAAGGTGCTAGCAGGGAATTCTCTGCCTGCCTTTCCCCAGTGCTCTGCAAGCTCTCCAGGACAACATAAAATCTGGGGCTCTGTGCTTTCTTTCGTTCTGAACAAGTGTTACTGTTTTCTGCACAAAAGCGATTCTGCGAAGCAATGTGAACACTTCTGTTTCCAGGCACAGAGAAGGTGCTAGCAGGGAATTCTCTGCCTGCTTTTCCCCTGTGCTCTGCAAGCTCTCCAGGACAACATAAAATCTGGGGCTCTGTGCTTTCTTTCATTCTGAACAAGTGTTACTGTTTTCTGCACAAAAGCGATTCTGCGAAGCAATGTGAACAGGCACAGAGAAGGTGCTAGCAGGGAATTCTCTGCCTGCCTTTCCCCAGTGCTCTGCAAGCTCTCCAGGACAACATAAAATCTGGGGCTCTGTGCTTTCTTTCCTTCTGAACAAGTGTTACTGTTTTCTGCACAAAAGCGATTCTGCGAAGCAATGTGAACACTTCTGCTTCCCAGTCACATAGAAGGTGCTAGCAGGGAATTCTCTGCCTGCCTTTCCCCAGTGCTCTGCAAGCTCTCCAGAACAACATAAAATCTGGGGCTCTGTGCTTTCTTTCGTCTCAACAAGTGTTACTGTTTTCTGCACAAAAGCGATTCTGCGAAGCAATGTGAACAGGCACAGAGAAGGTGCTAGCAGGGAATTCTCTGCCTGCCTTTCCCCAGTGCTCTGCAAGCTCTCCAGGACAACATAAAATATGGGGCTCTGTGCTTTCTTTCGTTCTGAACAAGTGTTACTGTTTTCTGCACAAAAGCGATTCTGCGAAGCAATGGGAACACTTCTGTTTCCCAGGCACAGAGAAGGTGCTAGCAGGGAATTCTCTGCTTGCTTTTCCCCAGTGCTCTGCAAGCTCTCCAGGACAACATAAAATCTGGGGCTCTGTGCTTTCTTTCGTTCTGAACAAGTGTTACTGTTTTCTGCACAAAAGCGATTCTGCGAAGCAATGTGAACAGGCACAGAGAAGGTGCTAGCAGGGAATTCTCTGCCTGCCTTTCCCCAGTGCTCTGCAAGCCCTCCAGGACAACATAAAATCTGGGGCTCTGTGCTTTCTTTCGTTCTGAACAAGTGTTACTGTTTTCTGCACAAAAGCGATTCTGCGAAGCAATGTGAACACTTCTGTTTCCCAGGCACAGAGAAGGTGCTAGCAGGGAATTCTCTGCCTGCTTTTCCCCAGTGCTCTGTAAGCTCTCCAGGACAACATAAAATCTGGGGCTCTGTGCTTTCTTTCGTTCTGAACAAGTGTTACTGTTTTCAGCACAAAAGCGATTCTGCGAAGCAATGTGAACACTTCTGTTTCCCAGGCACAGACAAGGTGCTAGCAGGGAATTCTCTGCCTGCTTTTCCCCAGTGCTCTGCAAGCTCTCCAGGACAACATAAAATCTGGGGCTCTGTGCTTTCTTTCGTCTGAACAAGTGTTACTGTTTTCTGCACAAAAGCGATTCTGCGAAGCAATGTGAACAGGCACAGAGAAGGTGCTAGCAGGGAATTCTCTGCCTGCCTTTCCCCAGTGCTCTGCAAGCCCTCCAGGACAACATAAAATCTGGGGCTCTGTGCTTTCTTTCGTTCTGAACAAGTGTTACTGTTTTCTGCACAAAAGCGATTCTGCGAAGCAATGTGAACACTTCTGTTTCCCAGGCACAGAGAAGGTGCTAGCAGGGAATTCTCTGCCTGCTTTTCCCCAGTGCTCTGTAAGCTCTCCAGGACAACATAAAATCTGGGGCTCTGTGCTTTCTTTCGTTCTGAACAAGTGTTACTGTTTTCAGCACAAAAGCGATTCTGCGAAGCAATGTGAACACTTCTGTTTCCCAGGCACAGACAAGGTGCTAGCAGGGAATTCTCTGCCTGCCTTTCCCCAGTGCTCTGCAAGCTCTCCAGGACAACATAAAATCTGGGGCTCTGTGCTTTCTTTCGTTCTGAACAAGTGTTACTGTTTTCTGCACAAAAGCGATTCTGCGAAGCAATGTGAACACTTCTGTTTCCCAGGCACAGAGAAGGTGCTAGCAGGGAATTCTCTGCCTGCTTTTCCCCAGTGCTCTGCAAGCTCTCCAGGACAACATAAAATCTGGGGCTCTGTGCTTTCTTTCGTTCTGAACAAGTGTTACTGTTTTCTGCACAAAAGCGATTCTGTGAAGCAATGTGAACACTTCTGCTTCCCAGGCACAGAGAAGGTGCTAGCAGGGAATTCTCTGCCTGCCTTTCCCCAGTGCTCTGCAAGCTCTCCAGGACAACATAAAATCTGGGGCTCTGTGCTTTCTTTCGTTCTGAACAAGTGTTACTGTTTTCTGCACAAAAGCGATTCTGCGAAGCAATGGGAACACTTCTGTTTCCCAGGCACAGAGAAGGTGCTAGCAGGGAATTCTCTGCCTGCTTTTCCCCAGTGCTCTGCAAGCTCTCCAGGACAACATAAAATCTGGGGCTCTGTGCTTTCTTTCGTTCTGAACAAGTGTTACTGTTTTCTGCACAAAAGCGATTCTGCGAAGGAATGTGAACAGGCACAGAGAAGGTGCTAGCAGGGAATTCTCTGCCTGCCTTTCCCCAGTGCTCTGCAAGCTCTCCAGGACAACATAAAATCTGGGGCTCTGTGCTTTCTTTCGTTCTGAACAAGTGTTACTGTTTTCTGCACAAAAGCGATTCTGCGAAGCAATGTGAACACTTCTGTTTCCCAGGCACAGAGAAGGTGCTAGCAGGGAATTCTCTGCCTGCCTTTCCCCAGTGCTCTGCAAGCTCTCCAGGACAACATAAAATCTGGTGCTCTGTGCTTTCTTTCGTTCTGAACAAGTGTTACTGTTTTCTGCACAAAAGCGATTCTGCGAAGCAATGTGAAGACTTCTGCTTCCCAGGCACAGAGAAGGTGCTAGCAGGGAATTCTCTGCCTGCCTTTCCCCAGTGCTCTGCAAGCTCTCCAGGACAACATAAAATCTGGGGCTCTGTGCTTTCTTTCGTTCTGAACAAGTGTTACTGTTTTCTGCACAAAAGTGATTCTGCGAAGCAATGTGAACACTTCTGCTTCCCAGGCACATAGAAGGTGCTAGCAGGGAATTCTCTGCCTGCCTTTCCCCAGTGCTCTGCAAGCTCTCCAGGACAACATAAAATCTGGGGCTCTGTGCTTTCTTTCGTTCTGAACAAGTGTTACTGTTTTCTGCACAAAAGCGATTCTGTGAAGCAATGTGAACACTTCTGCTTCCCAGGCACAGAGAAGGTGCTAGCAGGGAATTCTCTGCCTGCCTTTCCCCAGTGCTCTGCAAGCTCTCCAGGACAACATAAAATCTGGGGCTCTGTGCTTTCTTTCGTTCTGAACAAGTGTTACTGTTTTCTGCACAAAAGCGATTCTGCGAAGCAATGGGAACACTTCTGTTTCCCAGGCACAGAGAAGGTGCTAGCAGGGAATTCTCTGCCTGCTTTTCCCCAGTGCTCTGCAAGCTCTCCAGGACAACATAAAATCTGGGGCTCTGTGCTTTCTTTCGTTCTGAACAAGTGTTACTGTTTTCTGCACAAAAGCGATTCTGTGAAGCAATGTGAACACTTCTGCTTCCCAGGCACAGAGAAGGTGCTAGCAGGGAATTCTCTGCCTGCCTTTCCCCAGTGCTCTGCAAGCTCTCCAGGACAACATAAAATCTGGGGCTCTGTGCTTTCTTTCGTTCTGAACAAGTGTTACTGTTTTCTGCACAAAAGCGATTCTGCGAAGCAATGTGAACACTTGTGCTTCCCAGGCACAGAGAAGGTGCTAGCAGGGAATTCTCTGCCTGCTTTTCCCCAGTGCTCTGCAAGCTCTCCAGGACAACATAAAATCTGGGGCTCTGTGCTTTCTTTCGTTCTGAACAAGTGTTACTGTTTTCTGCACAAAAGCGATTCTGTGAAGCAATGTGAACACTTCTGCTTCCCAGGCACAGAGAAGGTGCTAGCAGGGAATTCTCTGCCTGCCTTTCCCCAGTGCTCTGTAAGCTCTCCAGGACAACATAAAATCTGGGGCTCTGTGCTTTCTTTCGTTCTGAACAAGTGTTACTGTTTTCTGCACAAAAGCGATTCTGCGAAGCAATGTGAACACTTCTGCTTCCCAGTCACATAGAAGGTGCTAGCAGGGAATTCTCTGCCTGCCTTTCCCCAGTGCTCTGCAAGCTCTCCAGGACAACATAAAATCTGGGGCTCTGTGCTTTCTTTCGTTCTGAACAAGTGTTACTGTTTTCTGCACAAAAGCGATTCTGCGAAGCAATGTGAACACTTCTGTTTCCAGGCACAGAGAAGGTGCTAGCAGGGAATTCTCTGCCTGCTTTTCCCCTGTGCTCTGCAAGCTCTCCAGGACAACATAAAATCTGGGGCTCTGTGCTTTCTTTCATTCTGAACAAGTGTTACTGTTTTCTGCACAAAAGCGATTCTGCGAAGCAATGTGAACAGGCACAGAGAAGGTGCTAGCAGGGAATTCTCTGCCTGCCTTTCCCCAGTGCTCTGCAAGCTCTCCAGGACAACATAAAATCTGGGGCTCTGTGCTTTCTTTCCTTCTGAACAAGTGTTACTGTTTTCTGCACAAAAGCGATTCTGCGAAGCAATGTGAACACTTCTGCTTCCCAGGCACAGAGAAGGTGCTAGCAGGGAATTCTCTGCCTGCCTTTCCCCAGTGCTCTGCAAGCTCTCCAGGACAACATAAAATCTGGGGCTCTGTGCTTTCTTTCGTCTCAACAAGTGTTACTGTTTTCTGCACAAAAGCGATTCTGCGAAGCAATGTGAACAGGCACAGAGAAGGTGCTAGCAGGGAATTCTCTGCCTGCCTTTCCCCAGTGCTCTGCAAGCTCTCCAGGACAACATAAAATATGGGGCTCTGTGCTTTCTTTCGTTCTGAACAAGTGTTACTGTTTTCTGCACAAAAGCGATTCTGCGAAGCAATGGGAACACTTCTGTTTCCCAGGCACAGAGAAGGTGCTAGCAGGGAATTCTCTGCTTGCTTTTCCCCAGTGCTCTGCAAGCTCTCCAGGACAACATAAAATCTGGGGCTCTGTGCTTTCTTTCGTTCTGAACAAGTGTTATTGTTTTCTGCACAAAAGCGATTCTGCGAAGCAATGTGAACACTTCTGCTTCCCAGGCACAGACAAGGTGCTAGCAGGGAATTCTCTGCCTGCTTTTCCCCAGTGCTCTGCAAGCTCTCCAGGACAACATAAAATCTGGGGCTCTGTGCTTTCTTTCGTGCTGAACAATTGTTACTGTTTTCTGCACAAAACCGATTCTGCGAAGGAATGTGAACAGGCACATAGAAGGTGCTAGCAGGGAATTCTCTGCCTGCCTTTCCCCAGTGCTCTGCAAGCTCTCCAGGACAACATAAAATCTGGGGCTCTGTGCTTTCTTTCGTCTCAACAAGTGTTACTGTTTTCTGCACAAAAGCGATTCTGCGAAGCAATGTGAACAGGCACAGAGAAGGTGCTAGCAGGGAATTCTCTGCCTGCCTTTCCCCAGTGCTCTGCAAGCTCTCCAGGACAACATAAAATATGGGGCTCTGTGCTTTCTTTCGTTCTGAACAAGTGTTACTGTTTTCTGCACAAAAGCGATTCTGCGAAGCAATGGGAACACTTCTGCTTCCCAGGCACAGAGAAGGTGCTAGCAGGGAATTCTCTGCCTGCCTTTCCCCAGTGCTCTGCAAGCTCTCCAGGACAACATAAAATCTGGGGCTCTGTGCTTTCTTTCGTTCTGAACAAGTGTTACTGTTTTCTGCACAAAAGTGATTCTGCGAAGCAATGTGAACACTTCTGCTTCCCAGGCACATAGAAGGTGCTAGCAGGGAATTCTCTGCCTGCCTTTCCCCAGTGCTCTGCAAGCTCTCCAGGACAACATAAAATCTGGGGCTCTGTGCTTTCTTTCGTTCTGAACAAGTGTTACTGTTTTCTGCACAAAAGCGATTCTGCGAAGCAATGTGAACACTTCTGCTTCCCAGGCACAGAGAAGGTGCTAGCAGGGAATTCTCTGCCTGCCTTTCCCCAGTGCTCTGCAAGCTCTCCAGGACAACATAAAATCTGGGGCTCTGTGCTTTCTTTCGTTCTGAACAAGTGTTATTGTTTTCTGCACAAAAGCGATTCTGTGAAGCAATATGATCACTTCTGTTTCCCAGGCACTGAGAAGGTGCTAGCAGGGAATTCTCTGCCTGCTTTTCCCCAGTGCTCTGTAAGCTCTCCAGGACAACATAAAATCTGGGGCTCTGTGCTTTCTTTCCTTCTGAACAAGTGTTACTGTTTTCTGCACAAAAGCGATTCTGCGAAGCAATGTGAAGACTTCTGCTTCCCAGGCACAGAGAAGGTGCTAGCAGGGAATTCTCTGCCTGCCTTTCCCCAGTGCTCTGCAAGCTCTCCAGCACAACATAAAATCTGGGGCTCTGTGCTTTCTTTCGTTCTGAACAAGTGTTACTGTTTTCTGCAGAAAAGTGATTCTGCGAAGCAATGTGAACACTTCTGCTTCCCAGGCACATAGAAGGTGCTAGCAGGGAATTCTCTGCCTGCCTTTCCCCAGTGCTCTGCAAGCTCTCCAGGACAACATAAAATCTGGGGCTCTGTGCTTTCTTTCGTCTGAACAAGTGTTACTGTTTTCTGCACAAAAGCGATTCTGCGAAGCAATGTGAACAGGCACAGAGAAGGTGCTAGCAGGGAATTCTCTGCCTGCTTTTCCCCAGTGCTCTGCAAGCTCTCCAGGACAACATAAAATCTGGGGCTCTGTGCTTTCTTTCGTTCTGAACAAGTGTTACTGTTTTCTGCACAAAAGCGATTCTGCGAAGCAATGTGAACACTTCTGTTTCCCAGGCACAGAGAAGGTGCTAGCAGGGAATTCTCTGCCTGCTTTTCCCCAGTGCTCTGTAAGCTCTCCAGGACAACATAAAATCTGGGGCTCTGTGCTTTCTTTCGTTCTGAACAAGTGTTACTGTTTTCTGCACAAAAGCGATTCTGTGAAGCAATGTGAACACTTCTGCTTCCCAGGCACAGAGAAGGTGCTAGCAGGGAATTCTCTGCCTGCCTTTCCCCAGTGCTCTGCAAGCTCTCCAGGACAACATAAAATCTGGGGCTCTGTGCTTTCTTTCGTTCTGAACAAGTGTTACTGTTTTCTGCACAAAAGCGATTCTGCGAAGGAATGTGAACAGGCACAGAGAAGGTGCTAGCAGGGAATTCTCTGCCTGCCTTTCCCCAGTGCTCTGCAAGCTCTCCAGGACAACATAAAATTTGGGGCTCTGTGCTTTCTTTCGTTCTGAACAAGTGTTATTGTTTTCTGCACAAAAGCGATTCTGCGAAGCAATGTGATCACTTCTGTTTCCCAGGCACTGAGAAGGTGCTAGCAGGGAATTCTCTGCCTGCTTTTCCCCAGTGCTCTGTAAGCTCTCCAGGACAACATAAAATATGGGGCTCTGTGCTTTCTTTCCTTCTGAACAAGTGTTACTGTTTTCTGCAGAAAAGTGATTCTGCGAAGCAATGTGAACACTTCTGCTTCCCAGGCACATAGAAGGTGCTAGCAGGGAATTCTCTGCCTGCCTTTCCCCAGTGCTCTGCAAGCTCTCCAGGACAACATAAAATCTGGGGCTCTGTGCTTTCTTTCGTCTCAACAAGTGTTACTGTTTTCTGCACAAAAGCGATTCTGCGAAGCAATGTGAACAGGCACAGAGAAGGTGCTAGCAGGGAATTCTCTGCCTGCCTTTCCCCAGTGCTCTGCAAGCTCTCCAGGACAACATAAAATCTGGGGCTCTGTGCTTTCTTTCGTTCTGAACAAGTGTTACTGTTTTCTGCACAAAAGCGATTCTGCGAAGCAATGTGAACACTTCTGTTTCCCAGGCACAGAGAAGGTGTTAGCAGGGAATTCTCTGCCTGCCTTTCCCCAGTGCTCTGCAAGCTCTCCAGGACAACATAAAATCTGGGGCTCTGTGCTTTCTTTCGTTCTGAACAAGTGTTACTGTTTTCTGCACAAAAGCGATTCTGTGAAGCAATGTGAACACTTCTGCTTCCCAGGCACAGAGAAGGTGCTAGCAGGGAATTCTCTGCCTGCCTTTCCCCAGTGCTCTGCAAGCTCTCCAGGACAACATAAAATCTGGGGCTCTGTGCTTTCTTTCGTTCTGAACAAGTGTTACTGTTTTCTGCACAAAAGCGATTCTGCGAAGCAATGGGAACACTTCTGTTTCCCAGGCACAGAGAAGGTGCTAGCAGGGAATTCTCTGCCTGCTTTTCCCCAGTGCTCTGCAAGCTCTCCAGGACAACATAAAATCTGGGGCTCTGTGCTTTCTTTCGTTCTGAACAAGTGTTACTGTTTTCTGCACAAAAGCGATTCTGCGAAGGAATGTGAACAGGCACAGAGAAGGTGCTAGCAGGGAATTCTCTGCCTGCCTTTCCCCAGTGCTCTGCAAGCTCTCCAGGACAACATAAAATCTGGGGCTCTGTGCTTTCTTTCGTTCTGAACAAGTGTTACTGTTTTCTGCACAAAAGCGATTCTGCGAAGCAATGTGAACACTTCTGTTTCCCAGGCACAGAGAAGGTGCTAGCAGGGAATTCTCTGCCTGCCTTTCCCCAGTGCTCTGCAAGCTCTCCAGGACAACATAAAATCTGGTGCTCTGTGCTTTCTTTCGTTCTGAACAAGTGTTACTGTTTTCTGCACAAAAGCGATTCTGCGAAGCAATGTGAAGACTTCTGCTTCCCAGGCACAGAGAAGGTGCTAGCAGGGAATTCTCTGCCTGCCTTTCCCCAGTGCTCTGCAAGCTCTCCAGGACAACATAAAATCTGGGGCTCTGTGCTTTCTTTCGTTCTGAACAAGTGTTACTGTTTTCTGCACAAAAGTGATTCTGCGAAGCAATGTGAACACTTCTGCTTCCCAGGCACATAGAAGGTGCTAGCAGGGAATTCTCTGCCTGCCTTTCCCCAGTGCTCTGCAAGCTCTCCAGGACAACATAAAATCTGGGGCTCTGTGCTTTCTTTCGTTCTGAACAAGTGTTACTGTTTTCTGCACAAAAGCGATTCTGCGAAGCAATGTGAACAGGCACAGAGAAGGTGCTAGCAGGGAATTCTCTGCCTGCCTTTCCCCAGTGCTCTGCAAGCTCTCCAGGACAACATAAAATCTGGGGCTCTGTGCTTTCTTTCGTTCTGAACAAGTGTTACTGTTTTCTGCACAAAAGCGATTCTGTGAAGCAATGTGAACACTTCTGCTTCCCAGGCACAGAGAAGGTGCTAGCAGGGAATTCTCTGCCTGCCTTTCCCCAGTGCTCTGCAAGCTCTCCAGGACAACATAAAATCTGGGGCTCTGTGCTTTCTTTCGTTCTGAACAAGTGTTACTGTTTTCTGCACAAAAGCGATTCTGCGAAGCAATGGGAACACTTCTGTTTCCCAGGCACAGAGAAGGTGCTAGCAGGGAATTCTCTGCCTGCTTTTCCCCAGTGCTCTGCAAGCTCTCCAGGACAACATAAAATCTGGCGCTCTGTGCTTTCTTTCGTTCTGAACAAGTGTTACTGTTTTCTGCACAAAAGCGATTCTGCGAAGGAATGTGAACAGGCACAGAGAAGGTGCTAGCAGGGAATTCTCTGCCTGCCTTTCCCCAGTGCTCTGCAAGCTCTCCAGGACAACATAAAATCTGGGGCTCTGTGCTTTCTTTCGTTCTGAACAAGTGTTACTGTTTTCTGCACAAAAGCGATTCTGCGAAGCAATGTGAACACTTCTGTTTCCCAGGCACAGAGAAGGTGCTAGCAGGGAATTCTCTGCCTGCCTTTCCCCAGTGCTCTGCAAGCTCTCCAGGACAACATAAAATCTGGTGCTCTGTGCTTTCTTTCGTTCTGAACAAGTGTTACTGTTTTCTGCACAAAAGCGATTCTGCGAAGCAATGTGAAGACTTCTGCTTCCCAGGCACAGAGAAGGTGCTAGCAGGGAATTCTCTGCCTGCCTTTCCCCAGTGCTCTGCAAGCTCTCCAGGACAACATAAAATCTGGGGCTCTGTGCTTTCTTTCGTTCTGAACAAGTGTTACTGTTTTCTGCACAAAAGTGATTCTGCGAAGCAATGTGAACACTTCTGCTTCCCAGGCACATAGAAGGTGCTAGCAGGGAATTCTCTGCCTGCCTTTCCCCAGTGCTCTGCAAGCTCTCCAGGACAACATAAAATCTGGGGCTCTGTGCTTTCTTTCGTTCTGAACAAGTGTTACTGTTTTCTGCACAAAAGCGATTCTGCGAAGCAATGTGAACAGGCACAGAGAAGGTGCTAGCAGGGAATTCTCTGCCTGCCTTTCCCCAGTGCTCTGCAAGCTCTCCAGGACAACATAAAATCTGGGGCTCTGTGCTTTCTTTCGTTCTGAACAAGTGTTACTGTTTTCTGCACAAAAGCGATTCTGCGAAGCAATGTGAACACTTCTGTTTCCCAGGCACAGAGAAGGTGCTAGCAGGGAATTCTCTGCCTGCTTTTCCCCAGTGCTCTGCAAGCTCTCCAGGACAACATAAAATCTGGGGCTCTGTGCTTTCTTTCGTTCTGAACAAGTGTTACTGTTTTCTGCACAAAAGCGATTCTGTGAAGCAATGTGAACACTTCTGCTTCCCAGGCACAGAGAAGGTGCTAGCAGGGAATTCTCTGCCTGCCTTTCCCCAGTGCTCTGCAAGCTCTCCAGGACAACATAAAATCTGGGGCTCTGTGCTTTCTTTCGTTCTGAACAAGTGTTACTGTTTTCTGCACAAAAGCGATTCTGCGAAGCAATGTGAACACTTGTGCTTCCCAGGCACAGAGAAGGTGCTAGCAGGGAATTCTCTGCCTGCTTTTCCCCAGTGCTCTGCAAGCTCTCCAGGACAACATAAAATCTGGGGCTCTGTGCTTTCTTTCGTTCTGAACAAGTGTTACTGTTTTCTGCACAAAAGCGATTCTGTGAAGCAATGTGAACACTTCTGCTTCCCAGGCACAGAGAAGGTGCTAGCAGGGAATTCTCTGCCTGCCTTTCCCCAGTGCTCTGTAAGCTCTCCAGGACAACATAAAATCTGGGGCTCTGTGCTTTCTTTCGTTCTGAACAAGTGTTACTGTTTTCTGCACAAAAGCGATTCTGCGAAGCAATGTGAACACTTCTGCTTCCCAGTCACATAGAAGGTGCTAGCAGGGAATTCTCTGCCTGCCTTTCCCCAGTGCTCTGCAAGCTCTCCAGGACAACATAAAATCTGGGGCTCTGTGCTTTCTTTCGTTCTGAACAAGTGTTACTGTTTTCTGCACAAAAGCGATTCTGCGAAGCAATGTGAACACTTCTGTTTCCAGGCACAGAGAAGGTGCTAGCAGGGAATTCTCTGCCTGCTTTTCCCCTGTGCTCTGCAAGCTCTCCAGGACAACATAAAATATGGGGCTCTGTGCTTTCTTTCATTCTGAACAAGTGTTACTGTTTTCTGCACAAAAGCGATTCTGCGAAGCAATGTGAACAGGCACAGAGAAGGTGCTAGCAGGGAATTCTCTGCCTGCCTTTCCCCAGTGCTCTGCAAGCTCTCCAGGACAACATAAAATCTGGGGCTCTGTGCTTTCTTTCCTTCTGAACAAGTGTTACTGTTTTCTGCACAAAAGCGATTCTGCGAAGCAATGTGAACACTTCTGCTTCCCAGGCACAGAGAAGGTGCTAGCAGGGAATTCTCTGCCTGCCTTTCCCCAGTGCTCTGCAAGCTCTCCAGGACAACATAAAATCTGGGGCTCTGTGCTTTCTTTCGTCTCAACAAGTGTTACTGTTTTCTGCACAAAAGCGATTCTGCGAAGCAATGTGAACAGGCACAGAGAAGGTGCTAGCAGGGAATTCTCTGCCTGCCTTTCCCCAGTGCTCTGCAAGCTCTCCAGGACAACATAAAATATGGGGCTCTGTGCTTTCTTTCGTTCTGAACAAGTGTTACTGTTTTCTGCACAAAAGCGATTCTGCGAAGCAATGGGAACACTTCTGTTTCCCAGGCACAGAGAAGGTGCTAGCAGGGAATTCTCTGCTTGCTTTTCCCCAGTGCTCTGCAAGCTCTCCAGGACAACATAAAATCTGGGGCTCTGTGCTTTCTTTCGTTCTGAACAAGTGTTATTGTTTTCTGCACAAAAGCGATTCTGCGAAGCAATGTGAACACTTCTGCTTCCCAGGCACAGACAAGGTGCTAGCAGGGAATTCTCTGCCTGCTTTTCCCCAGTGCTCTGCAAGCTCTCCAGGACAACATAAAATCTGGGGCTCTGTGCTTTCTTTCGTGCTGAACAATTGTTACTGTTTTCTGCACAAAACCGATTCTGCGAAGGAATGTGAACAGGCACAGAGAAGGTGCTAGCAGGGAATTCTCTGCCTGCCTTTCCCCAGTGCTCTGCAAGCTCTCCAGGACAACATAAAATCTGGGGCTCTGTGCTTTCTTTCGTTCTGAACAAGTGTTACTGTTTTCTGCACAAAAGCGATTCTGCGAAGCAATGTGAACACTTCTGCTTCCCAGTCACATAGAAGGTGCTAGCAGGGAATTCTCTGCCTGCCTTTCCCCAGTGCTCTGCAAGCTCTCCAGGACAACATAAAATCTGGGGCTCTGTGCTTTCTTTCGTCTCAACAAGTGTTACTGTTTTCTGCACAAAAGCGATTCTGCGAAGCAATGGGAACACTTCTGTTTCCCAGGCACTGAGAAGGTGCTAGCAGGGAATTCTCTGCCTGCTTTTCCCCAGTGCTCTGTAAGCTCTCCAGGACAACATAAAATATGGGGCTCTGTGCTTTCTTTCCTTCTGAACAAGTGTTACTGTTTTCTGCACAAAAGCGATTCTGCGAAGCAATGTGAAGACTTCTGCTTCCCAGGCACAGAGAAGGTGCTAGCAGGGAATTCTCTGCCTGCCTTTCCCCAGTGCTCTGCAAGCTCTCCAGGACAACATAAAATCTGGGGCTCTGTGCTTTCTTTCGTTCTGAACAAGTGTTACTGTTTTCTGCAGAAAAGTGATTCTGCGAAGCAATGTGAACACTTCTGCTTCCCAGGCACATAGAAGGTGCTAGCAGGGAATTCTCTGCCTGCCTTTCCCCAGTGCTCTGCAAGCTCTCCAGGACAACATAAAATCTGGGGCTCTGTGCTTTCTTTCGTCTGAACAAGTGTTACTGTTTTCTGCACAAAAGCGATTCTGCGAAGCAATGTGAACAGGCACAGAGAAGGTGCTAGCAGGGAATTCTCTGCCTGCCTTTCCCCAGTGCTCTGCAAGCCCTCCAGGACAACATAAAATCTGGGGCTCTGTGCTTTCTTTCGTTCTGAACAAGTGTTACTGTTTTCTGCACAAAAGCGATTCTGCGAAGCAATGTGAACACTTCTGTTTCCCAGGCACAGAGAAGGTGCTAGCAGGGAATTCTCTGCCTGCTTTTCCCCAGTGCTCTGTAAGCTCTCCAGGACAACATAAAATCTGGGGCTCTGTGCTTTCTTTCGTTCTGAACAAGTGTTACTGTTTTCAGCACAAAAGCGATTCTGCGAAGCAATGGAAACACTTCTGTTTCCCAGGCACAGACAAGGTGCTAGCAGGGAATTCTCTGCCTGCTTTTCCCCAGTGCTCTGCAAGCTCTCCAGGACAACATAAAATCTGGGGCTCTGTGCTTTTTTTCGTGCTGAACAATTGTTACTGTTTTCTGCACAAAAGCGATTCTGCGAAGGAATGTGAACAGGCACAGAGAAGGTGCTAGCAGGGAATTCTCTGCCTGCCTTTCCCCAGTGCTCTGCAAGCTCTCCAGGACAACATAAAATCTGGGGCTCTGTGCTTTCTTTCGTTCTGAACAAGTGTTACTGTTTTCTGCACAAAAGCGATTCTGCGAAGCAATGTGAACACTTCTGCTTCCCAGGCACAGAGAAGGTGCTAGCAGGGAATTCTCTGCCTGCCTTTCCCCAGTGCTCTGCAAGCTCTCCAGGACAACAGCAAATCTGGGGCTCTGTGCTTTCTTTCCTTCTGAACAAGTGTTACTGTTTTCTGCACAAAAGCGATTCTGCGAAGCAATGTGAAGACTTCTGCTTCCCAGGCACAGAGAAGGTGCTAGCAGGGAATTCTCTGCCTGCCTTTCCCCAGTGCTCTGCAAGCTCTCCAGGACAACATAAAATCTGGGGCTCTGTGCTTTCTTTCGTTCTGAACAAGTGTTACTGTTTTCTGCACAAAAGCGATTCTGCGAAGCAATGGGAACACTTCTGTTTCCCAGGCACAGAGAAGGTGCTAGCAGGGAATTCTCTGCCTGCTTTTCCCCAGTGCTCTGCAAGCTCTCCAGGACAACATAAAATCTGGGGCTCTGTGCTTTCTTTCGTTCTGAACAAGTGTTACTGTTTTCTGCACAAAAGCGATTCTGTGAAGCAATGTGAACACTTCTGCTTCCCAGGCACAGAGAAGGTGCTAGCAGGGAATTCTCTGCCTGCCTTTCCCCAGTGCTCTGCAAGCTCTCCAGGACAACATAAAATCTGGGGCTCTGTGCTTTCTTTCGTTCTGAACAAGTGTTACTGTTTTCTGCACAAAAGCGATTCTGCGAAGCAATGGGAACACTTCTGTTTCCCAGGCACAGAGAAGGTGCTAGCAGGGAATTCTCTGCCTGCCTTTCCCCAGTGCTCTGCAAGCTCTCCAGGACAACATAAAATCTGGGGCTCTGTGCTTTCTTTCGTTCTGAACAAGTGTTACTGTTTTCTGCACAAAAGCGATTCTGCGAAGCAATGTGAAGACTTCTGCTTCCCAGGCACAGAGAAGGTGCTAGCAGGGAATTCTCTGCCTGCCTTTCCCCAGTGCTCTGCAAGCTCTCCAGGACAACATAAAATCTGGGGCTCTGTGCTTTCTTTCGTTCTGAACAAGTGTTACTGTTTTCTGCAGAAAAGTGATTCTGCGAAGCAATGTGAACACTTCTGCTTCCCAGGCACATAGAAGGTGCTAGCAGGGAATTCTCTGCCTGCCTTTCCCCAGTGCTCTGCAAGCTCTCCAGGACAACATAAAATCTGGGGCTCTGTGCTTTCTTTCGTCTGAACAAGTGTTACTGTTTTCTGCACAAAAGCGATTCTGCGAAGCAATGTGAACAGGCACAGAGAAGGTGCTAGCAGGGAATTCTCTGCCTGCCTTTCCCCAGTGCTCTGCAAGCTCTCCAGGACAACATAAAATCTGGGGCTCTGTGCTTTCTTTCCTTCTGAACAAGTGTTACTGTTTTCTGCACAAAAGCGATTCTGCGAAGCAATGTGAACACTTCTGTTTCCCAGGCACAGAGAAGGTGCTAGCAGGGAATTCTCTGCCTGCCTTTCCCCAGTGCTCTGCAAGCTCTCCAGGACAACATAAAATCTGGGGCTCTGTGCTTTCTTTCCTTCTGAACAAGTGTTACTGTTTTCTGCACAAAAGCGATTCTGCGAAGCAATGTGAACAGGCACAGAGAAGGTGCTAGCAGGGAATTCTCTGCCTGCCTTTCCCCAGTGCTCTGCAAGCTCTCCAGGACAACATAAAATCTGGGGCTCTGTGCTTTCTTTCCTTCTGAACAAGTGTTACTGTTTTCTGCACAAAAGCGATTCTGCGAAGCAATGTGAACAGTTCTGCTTCCCAGGCACAGAGAAGGTGCTAGCAGGGAATTCTCTGCCTGCCTTTCCCCAGTGCTCTGCAAGCTCTCCAGGACAACATAAAATCTGGGGCTCTGTGCTTTCTTCCGTTCTGAACAAGTGTTACTGTTTTCTGCACAAAAGCGATTCTGCGAAGCAATGTGAACAGGCACAGAGAAGGTGCTAGCAGGGATTCTCTGCCTGCCTTTCCCCAGTGCTCTGCAAGCTCTCCAGGACAACGTAGAATCTGGGGCTCTGTGCTTTCTTTCGTTCTGAACAAGTGTTACTGTTTTCTGCACAAAAGCGATTCTGCGAAGCAATGTGAACACTTCTGCTTCCCAGGCACAGAGAAGGTGCTAGCAGGGATTCTCTGCCTGCCTTTCCCCAGTGCACTGCAAGCTCTCCAGGACAACGTAGAATCTGGGCCTCTGTGCTTTCTTTCGTTCTGAACAACTGTTACTGTTTTCTGCACAAAAGCGATTCTGCGAAGCAATGTGAACAGGCACAGAGAAGGTGCTAGCAGGGAATTCTCTGCCTGCCTTTCCCCAGTGCTCTGCAAGCTCTCCAGGACAACATAAAATCTGGGGCTCTGTGCTTTCTTTTGTTCTGAACAAGTGTTACTGTTTTCTGCACAAAAGCGATTCTGCGAAGCAATGTGAACACTTCTGCTTCCCAGGCACAGAGAAGGTGCTAGCAGGGAATTCTCTGCCTGCCTTTCCCCAGTGCTCTGCAAGCTCTCCAGGACAACATAAAATCTGGGGCTCTGTGCTTTCTTTCCTTCTGAACAAGTGTTACTGTTTTCTGCACAAAAGCGATTCTGCGAAGCAATGTGAACACTTCTGTTTCCCAGGCACAGAGAAGGTGCTAGCAGGGAATTCTCTGCCTGCCTTTCCCCAGTGCTCTGCAAGCTCTCCAGGACAACATAAAATCTGGGGCTCTGTGCTTTCTTTCCTTCTGAACAAGTGTTACTGTTTTCTGCACAAAAGCGATTCTGCGAAGCAATGTGAACAGGCACAGAGAAGGTGCTAGCAGGGAATTCTCTGCCTGCCTTTCCCCAGTGCTCTGCAAGCTCTCCAGGACAACATAAAATCTGGGGCTCTGTGCTTTCTTTCGTTCTGAACAAGTGTTACTGTTTTCTGCACAAAAGCGATTCTGCGAAGCAATGTGAACACTTCTGTTTCCCAGGCACAGAGAAGGTGCTAGCAGGGAATTCTCTGCCTGCTTTTCCCCAGTGCTCTGCAAGCTCTCCAGGACAACATAAAATCTGGGGCTCTGTGCTTTCTTTCGTTCTGAACAAGTGTTACTGTTTTCTGCACAAAAGCGATTCTGTGAAGCAATGTGAACACTTCTGCTTCCCAGGCACAGAGAAGGTGCTAGCAGGGAATTCTCTGCCTGCCTTTCCCCAGTGCTCTGCAAGCTCTCCAGGACAACATAAAATCTGGGGCTCTGTGCTTTCTTTCGTTCTGAACAAGTGTTACTGTTTTCTGCACAAAAGCGATTCTGCGAAGCAATGTGAACACTTGTGCTTCCCAGGCACAGAGAAGGTGCTAGCAGGGAATTCTCTGCCTGCTTTTCCCCAGTGCTCTGCAAGCTCTCCAGGACAACATAAAATCTGGGGCTCTGTGCTTTCTTTCGTTCTGAACAAGTGTTACTGTTTTCTGCACAAAAGCGATTCTGTGAAGCAATGTGAACACTTCTGCTTCCCAGGCACAGAGAAGGTGCTAGCAGGGAATTCTCTGCCTGCCTTTCCCCAGTGCTCTGTAAGCTCTCCAGGACAACATAAAATCTGGGGCTCTGTGCTTTCTTTCGTTCTGAACAAGTGTTACTGTTTTCTGCACAAAAGCGATTCTGCGAAGCAATGTGAACACTTCTGCTTCCCAGTCACATAGAAGGTGCTAGCAGGGAATTCTCTGCCTGCCTTTCCCCAGTGCTCTGCAAGCTCTCCAGGACAACATAAAATCTGGGGCTCTGTGCTTTCTTTCGTTCTGAACAAGTGTTACTGTTTTCTGCACAAAAGCGATTCTGCGAAGCAATGTGAACACTTCTGTTTCCCAGGCACAGAGAAGGTGCTAGCAGGGAATTCTCTGCCTGCTTTTCCCCTGTGCTCTGCAAGCTCTCCAGGACAACATAAAATCTGGGGCTCTGTGCTTTCTTTCATTCTGAACAAGTGTTACTGTTTTCTGCACAAAAGCGATTCTGCGAAGCAATGTGAACAGGCACAGAGAAGGTGCTAGCAGGGAATTCTCTGCCTGCCTTTCCCCAGTGCTCTGCAAGCTCTCCAGGACAACATAAAATCTGGGGCTCTGTGCTTTCTTTCCTTCTGAACAAGTGTTACTGTTTTCTGCACAAAAGCGATTCTGCGAAGCAATGTGAACACTTCTGCTTCCCAGTCACATAGAAGGTGCTAGCAGGGAATTCTCTGCCTGCCTTTCCCCAGTGCTCTGCAAGCTCTCCAGAACAACATAAAATCTGGGGCTCTGTGCTTTCTTTCGTTCTGAACAAGTGTTACTGTTTTCTGCACAAAAGCGATTCTGCGAAGCAATGTGAACAGGCACAGAGAAGGTGCTAGCAGGGAATTCTCTGCCTGCCTTTCCCCAGTGCTCTGCAAGCTCTCCAGGACAACATAAAATATGGGGCTCTGTGCTTTCTTTCGTTCTGAACAAGTGTTACTGTTTTCTGCACAAAAGCGATTCTGCGAAGCAATGGGAACACTTCTGTTTCCCAGGCACAGAGAAGGTGCTAGCAGGGAATTCTCTGCTTGCTTTTCCCCAGTGCTCTGCAAGCTCTCCAGGACAACATAAAATCTGGGGCTCTGTGCTTTCTTTCGTTCTGAACAAGTGTTATTGTTTTCTGCACAAAAGCGATTCTGCGAAGCAATATGATCACTTCTGTTTCCCAGGCACTGAGAAGGTGCTAGCAGGGAATTCTCTGCCTGCTTTTCCCCAGTGCTCTGTAAGCTCTCCAGGACAACATAAAATATGGGGCTCTGTGCTTTCTTTCCTTCTGAACAAGTGTTACTGTTTTCTGCACAAAAGCGATTCTGCGAAGCAATGTGAAGACTTCTGCTTCCCAGGCACAGAGAAGGTGCTAGCAGGGAATTCTCTGCCTGCCTTTCCCCAGTGCTCTGCAAGCTCTCCAGGACAACATAAAATCTGGGGCTCTGTGCTTTCTTTCGTCTGAACAAGTGTTACTGTTTTCTGCACAAAAGCGATTCTGCGAAGCAATGTGAACAGGCACAGAGAAGGTGCTAGCAGGGAATTCTCTGCCTGCCTTTCCCCAGTGCTCTGCAAGCCCTCCAGGACAACATAAAATCTGGGGCTCTGTGCTTTCTTTCGTTCTGAACAAGTGTTACTGTTTTCTGCACAAAAGCGATTCTGCGAAGCAATGTGAACACTTCTGCTTCCCAGTCACATAGAAGGTGCTAGCAGGGAATTCTCTGCCTGCCTTTCCCCAGTGCTCTGCAAGCTCTCCAGGACAACATAAAATCTGGGGCTCTGTGCTTTCTTTCGTTCTGAACAAGTGTTACTGTTTTCTGCACAAAAGCGATTCTGCGAAGCAATGTGAACACTTCTGTTTCCAGGCACAGAGAAGGTGCTAGCAGGGAATTCTCTGCCTGCTTTTCCCCTGTGCTCTGCAAGCTCTCCAGGACAACATAAAATCTGGGGCTCTGTGCTTTCTTTCATTCTGAACAAGTGTTACTGTTTTCTGCACAAAAGCGATTCTGCGAAGCAATGTGAACAGGCACAGAGAAGGTGCTAGCAGGGAATTCTCTGCCTGCCTTTCCCCAGTGCTCTGCAAGCTCTCCAGGACAACATAAAATCTGGGGCTCTGTGCTTTCTTTCCTTCTGAACAAGTGTTACTGTTTTCTGCACAAAAGCGATTCTGCGAAGCAATGTGAACACTTCTGCTTCCCAGTCACATAGAAGGTGCTAGCAGGGAATTCTCTGCCTGCCTTTCCCCAGTGCTCTGCAAGCTCTCCAGAACAACATAAAATCTGGGGCTCTGTGCTTTCTTTCGTCTCAACAAGTGTTACTGTTTTCTGCACAAAAGCGATTCTGCGAAGCAATGTGAACAGGCACAGAGAAGGTGCTAGCAGGGAATTCTCTGCCTGCCTTTCCCCAGTGCTCTGCAAGCTCTCCAGGACAACATAAAATATGGGGCTCTGTGCTTTCTTTCGTTCTGAACAAGTGTTACTGTTTTCTGCACAAAAGCGATTCTGCGAAGCAATGGGAACACTTCTGTTTCCCAGGCACAGAGAAGGTGCTAGCAGGGAATTCTCTGCTTGCTTTTCCCCAGTGCTCTGCAAGCTCTCCAGGACAACATAAAATCTGGGGCTCTGTGCTTTCTTTCGTTCTGAACAAGTGTTATTGTTTTCTGCACAAAAGCGATTCTGCGAAGCAATATGATCACTTCTGTTTCCCAGGCACTGAGAAGGTGCTAGCAGGGAATTCTCTGCCTGCTTTTCCCCAGTGCTCTGTAAGCTCTCCAGGACAACATAAAATATGGGGCTCTGTGCTTTCTTTCCTTCTGAACAAGTGTTACTGTTTTCTGCACAAAAGCGATTCTGCGAAGCAATGTGAAGACTTCTGCTTCCCAGGCACAGAGAAGGTGCTAGCAGGGAATTCTCTGCCTGCCTTTCCCCAGTGCTCTGCAAGCTCTCCAGGACAACATAAAATCTGGGGCTCTGTGCTTTCTTTCGTTCTGAACAAGTGTTACTGTTTTCTGCAGAAAAGTGATTCTGCGAAGCAATGTGAACACTTCTGCTTCCCAGGCACATAGAAGGTGCTAGCAGGGAATTCTCTGCCTGCCTTTCCCCAGTGCTCTGCAAGCTCTCCAGGACAACATAAAATCTGGGGCTCTGTGCTTTCTTTCGTCTGAACAAGTGTTACTGTTTTCTGCACAAAAGCGATTCTGCGAAGCAATGTGAACAGGCACAGAGAAGGTGCTAGCAGGGAATTCTCTGCCTGCCTTTCCCCAGTGCTCTGCAAGCCCTCCAGGACAACATAAAATCTGGGGCTCTGTGCTTTCTTTCGTTCTGAACAAGTGTTACTGTTTTCTGCACAAAAGCGATTCTGCGAAGCAATGTGAACACTTCTGTTTCCCAGGCACAGAGAAGGTGCTAGCAGGGAATTCTCTGCCTGCTTTTCCCCAGTGCTCTGTAAGCTCTCCAGGACAACATAAAATCTGGGGCTCTGTGCTTTCTTTCGTTCTGAACAAGTGTTACTGTTTTCAGCACAAAAGCGATTCTGCGAAGCAATGTGAACACTTCTGTTTCCCAGGCACAGACAAGGTGCTAGCAGGGAATTCTCTGCCTGCTTTTCCCCAGTGCTCTGCAAGCTCTCCAGGACAACATAAAATCTGGGGCTCTGTGCTTTCTTTCGTCTGAACAAGTGTTACTGTTTTCTGCACAAAAGCGATTCTGCGAAGCAATGTGAACAGGCACAGAGAAGGTGCTAGCAGGGAATTCTCTGCCTGCCTTTCCCCAGTGCTCTGCAAGCCCTCCAGGACAACATAAAATCTGGGGCTCTGTGCTTTCTTTCGTTCTGAACAAGTGTTACTGTTTTCTGCACAAAAGCGATTCTGCGAAGCAATGTGAACACTTCTGTTTCCCAGGCACAGAGAAGGTGCTAGCAGGGAATTCTCTGCCTGCTTTTCCCCAGTGCTCTGTAAGCTCTCCAGGACAACATAAAATCTGGGGCTCTGTGCTTTCTTTCGTTCTGAACAAGTGTTACTGTTTTCAGCACAAAAGCGATTCTGCGAAGCAATGTGAACACTTCTGTTTCCCAGGCACAGACAAGGTGCTAGCAGGGAATTCTCTGCCTGCCTTTCCCCAGTGCTCTGCAAGCTCTCCAGGACAACATAAAATCTGGGGCTCTGTGCTTTCTTTCGTTCTGAACAAGTGTTACTGTTTTCTGCACAAAAGCGATTCTGCGAAGCAATGTGAACACTTCTGTTTCCCAGGCACAGAGAAGGTGCTAGCAGGGAATTCTCTGCCTGCTTTTCCCCAGTGCTCTGCAAGCTCTCCAGGACAACATAAAATCTGGGGCTCTGTGCTTTCTTTCGTTCTGAACAAGTGTTACTGTTTTCTGCACAAAAGCGATTCTGTGAAGCAATGTGAACACTTCTGCTTCCCAGGCACAGAGAAGGTGCTAGCAGGGAATTCTCTGCCTGCCTTTCCCCAGTGCTCTGCAAGCTCTCCAGGACAACATAAAATCTGGGGCTCTGTGCTTTCTTTCGTTCTGAACAAGTGTTACTGTTTTCTGCACAAAAGCGATTCTGCGAAGCAATGGGAACACTTCTGTTTCCCAGGCACAGAGAAGGTGCTAGCAGGGAATTCTCTGCCTGCTTTTCCCCAGTGCTCTGCAAGCTCTCCAGGACAACATAAAATCTGGGGCTCTGTGCTTTCTTTCGTTCTGAACAAGTGTTACTGTTTTCTGCACAAAAGTGATTCTGCGAAGGAATGTGAACAGGCACAGAGAAGGTGCTAGCAGGGAATTCTCTGCCTGCCTTTCCCCAGTGCTCTGCAAGCTCTCCAGGACAACATAAAATCTGGGGCTCTGTGCTTTCTTTCGTTCTGAACAAGTGTTACTGTTTTCTGCACAAAAGCGATTCTGCGAAGCAATGTGAACACTTCTGTTTCCCAGGCACAGAGAAGGTGCTAGCAGGGAATTCTCTGCCTGCCTTTCCCCAGTGCTCTGCAAGCTCTCCAGGACAACATAAAATCTGGGGCTCTGTGCTTTCTTTCGTTCTGAACAAGTGTTACTGTTTTCTGCACAAAAGCGATTCTGCGAAGCAATGTGAAGACTTCTGCTTCCCAGGCACAGAGAAGGTGCTAGCAGGGAATTCTCTGCCTGCCTTTCCCCAGTGCTCTGCAAGCTCTCCAGGACAACATAAAATCTGGGGCTCTGTGCTTTCTTTCCTTCTGAACAAGTGTTACTGTTTTCTGCAGAAAAGTGATTCTGCGAAGCAATGTGAACACTTCTGCTTCCCAGGCACATAGAAGGTGCTAGCAGGGAATTCTCTGCCTGCCTTTCCCCAGTGCTCTGCAAGCTCTCCAGGACAACATAAAATCTGGGGCTCTGTGCTTTCTTTCGTCTGAACAAGTGTTACTGTTTTCTGCACAAAAGCGATTCTGCGAAGCAATGTGAACAGGCACAGAGAAGGTGCTAGCAGGGAATTCTCTGCCTGCCTTTCCCCAGTGCTCTGCAAGCTCTCCAGGACAACATAAAATCTGGGGCTCTGTGCTTTCTTTCCTTCTGAACAAGTGTTACTGTTTTCTGCACAAAAGCGATTCTGCGAAGCAATGTGAACACTTCTGTTTCCCAGGCACAGAGAAGGTGCTAGCAGGGAATTCTCTGCCTGCCTTTCCCCAGTGCTCTGCAAGCTCTCCAGGACAACATAAAATCTGGGGCTCTGTGCTTTGTTTCGTTCTGAACAAGTGTTACTGTTTTCTGCACAAAAGCGATTCTGCGAAGCAATGTGAACAGGCACAGAGAAGGTGCTAGCAGGGAATTCTCTGCCTGCCTTTCCCCAGTGCTCTGCAAGCTCTCCAGGACAACATAAAATCTGGGGCTCTGTGCTTTCTTTCCTTCTGAACAAGTGTTACTGTTTTCTGCACAAAAGCGATTCTGCGAAGCAATGTGAACAGTTCTGCTTCCCAGGCACAGAGAAGGTGCTAGCAGGGAATTCTCTGCCTGCCTTTCCCCAGTGCTCTGCAAGCTCTCCAGGACAACATAAAATCTGGGGCTCTGTGCTTTCTTCCGTTCTGAACAAGTGTTACTGTTTTCTGCACAAAAGCGATTCTGCGAAGCAATGTGAACAGGCACAGAGAAGGTGCTAGCAGGGATTCTCTGCCTGCCTTTCCCCAGTGCTCTGCAAGCTCTCCAGGACAACGTAGAATCTGGGGCTCTGTGCTTTCTTTCGTTCTGAACAAGTGTTACTGTTTTCTGCACAAAAGCGATTCTGCGAAGCAATGTGAACACTTCTGCTTCCCAGGCACAGAGAAGGTGCTAGCAGGGATTCTCTGCCTGCCTTTCCCCAGTGCACTGCAAGCTCTCCAGGACAACGTAGAATCTGGGGCTCTGTGCTTTCTTTCGTTCTGAACAACTGTTACTGTTTTCTGCACAAAAGCGATTCTGCGAAGCAATGTGAACAGGCACAGAGAAGGTGCTAGCAGGGAATTCTCTGCCTGCCTTTCCCCAGTGCTCTGCAAGCTCTCCAGGACAACATAAAATCTGGGGCTCTGTGCTTTCTTTTGTTCTGAACAAGTGTTACTGTTTTCTGCACAAAAGCGATTCTGCGAAGCAATGTGAACACTTCTGCTTCCCAGGCACAGAGAAGGTGCTAGCAGGGAATTCTCTGCCTGCCTTTCCCCAGTGCTCTGCAAGCTCTCCAGGACAACATAAAATCTGGGGCTCTGTGCTTTCTTTCCTTCTGAACAAGTGTTACTGTTTTCTGCACAAAAGCGATTCTGCGAAGCAATGTGAACACTTCTGTTTCCCAGGCACAGAGAAGGTGCTAGCAGGGAATTCTCTGCCTGCCTTTCCCCAGTGCTCTGCAAGCTCTCCAGGACAACATAAAATCTGGGGCTCTGTGCTTTCTTTCCTTCTGAACAAGTGTTACTGTTTTCTGCACAAAAGCGATTCTGCGAAGCAATGTGAACAGGCACAGAGAAGGTGCTAGCAGGGAATTCTCTGCCTGCCTTTCCCCAGTGCTCTGCAAGCTCTCCAGGACAACATAAAATCTGGGGCTCTGTGCTTTCTTTCGTTCTGAACAAGTGTTACTGTTTTCTGCACAAAAGCGATTCTGCGAAGCAATGTGAACAGTTCTGCTTCCCAGGCACAGAGAAGGTGCTAGCAGGGAATTCTCTGCCTGCCTTTCCCCAGTGCTCTGCAAGCTCTCCAGGACAACATAAAATCTGGGGCTCTGTGCTTTCTTCCGTTCTGAACAAGTGTTACTGTTTTCTGCACAAAAGCGATTCTGCGAAGCAATGTGAACAGGCACAGAGAAGGTGCTAGCAGGGATTCTCTGCCTGCCTTTCCCCAGTGCTCTGCAAGCTCTCCAGGACAACGTAGAATCTGGGGCTCTGTGCTTTCTTTCGTTCTGAACAAGTGTTACTGTTTTCTGCACAAAAGCGATTCTGCGAAGCAATGTGAACACTTCTGCTTCCCAGGCACAGAGAAGGTGCTAGCAGGGAATTCTCTGCCTGCCTTTCCCCAGTGCACTGCAAGCTCTCCAGGACAACGTAGAATCTGGGGCTCTGTGCTTTCTTTCGTTCTGAACAAGTGTTACTGTTTTCTGCACAAAAGCGATTCTGCGAAGCAATGTGAACAGGCACAGAGAAGGTGCTAGCAGGGAATTCTCTGCCTGCCTTTCCCCAGTGCTCTGCAAGCTCTCCAGGACAACGTAGAATCTGGGGCTCTGTGCTTTCTTTCGTTCTGAACAACTGTTACTGTTTTCTGCACAAAAGCGATTCTGCGAAGCAATGTGAACAGGCACAGAGAAGGTGCTAGCAGGGAATTCTCTGCCTGCCTTTCCCCAGTGCACTGCAAGCTCTCCAGGACAACGTAGAATCTGGGGCTCTGTGCTTTCTTTCGTTCTGAACAACTGTTACTGTTTTCTGCACAAAAGCGATTCTGCGAAGCAATGTGAACAGGCACAGAGAAGGTGCTAGCAGGGAATTCTCTGCCTGCCTTTCCCCAGTGCTCTGCAAGCTCTCCAGGACAACATAAAATCTGGGGCTCTGTGCTTTCTTTCCTTCTGAACAAGTGTTACTGTTTTCTGCACAAAAGCGATTCTGCGAAGCAATGTGAACACTTCTGCTTCCCAGGCACAGAGAAGGTGCTAGCAGGGAATTCTCTGCCTGCCTTTCCCCAGTGCTCTGCAAGCTCTCCAGGACAACATAAAATCTGGGGCTCTGTGCTTTCTTTCCTTCTGAACAAGTGTTACTGTTTTCTGCACAAAAGCGATTCTGCGAAGCAATGTGAACACTTCTGCTTCCCAGGCACAGAGAAGGTGCTAGCAGGGAATTCTCTGCCTGCCTTTCCCCAGTGCACTGCAAGCTCTCCAGGACAACGTAGAATCTGGGGCTCTGTGCTTTCTTTCGTTCTGAACAACTGTTACTGTTTTCTGCACAAAAGCGATTCTGCGAAGCAATGTGAACAGGCACAGAGAAGGTGCTAGCAGGGAATTCTCTGCCTGCCTTTCCCCAGTGCTCTGCAAGCTCTCCAGGACAACGTAGAATCTGGGGCTCTGTGCTTTCTTTCGTTCTGAACAAGTGTTACTGTTTTCTGCACAAAAGCGATTCTGCGAAGCAATGTGAACACTTCTGCTTCCCAGGCACAGAGAAGGTGCTAGCAGGGAATTCTCTGCCTGCCTTTCCCCAGTGCACTGCAAGCTCTCCAGGACAACGTAGAATCTGGGGCTCTGTGCTTTCTTTCGTTCTGAACAACTGTTACTGTTTTCTGCACAAAAGCGATTCTGCGAAGCAATGTGAACAGGCACAGAGAAGGTGCTAGCAGGGAATTCTCTGCCTGCCTTTCCCCAGTGCTCTGCAAGCTCTCCAGGACAACATAAAATCTGGGGCTCTGTGCTTTCTTTCCTTCTGAACAAGTGTTACTGTTTTCTGCACAAAAGCGATTCTGCGAAGCAATGTGAACACTTCTGCTTCCCAGGCACAGAGAAGGTGCTAGCAGGGAATTCTCTGCCTGCCTTTCCCCAGTGCTCTGCAAGCTCTCCAGGACAACATAAAATCTGGGGCTCTGTGCTTTCTTTCCTTCTGAACAAGTGTTACTGTTTTCTGCACAAAAGCGATTCTGCGAAGCAATGTGAACAGTTCTGCTTCCCAGGCACAGAGAAGGTGCTAGCAGGGAATTCTCTGCCTGCCTTTCCCCAGTGCTCTGCAAGCTCTCCAGGACAACATAAAATCTGGGGCTCTGTGCTTTCTTCCGTTCTGAACAAGTGTTACTGTTTTCTGCACAAAAGCGATTCTGCGAAGCAATGTGAACAGGCACAGAGAAGGTGCTAGCAGGGATTCTCTGCCTGCCTTTCCCCAGTGCTCTGCAAGCTCTCCAGGACAACGTAGAATCTGGGGCTCTGTGCTTTCTTTCGTTCTGAACAAGTGTTACTGTTTTCTGCACAAAAGCGATTCTGCGAAGCAATGTGAACACTTCTGCTTCCCAGGCACAGAGAAGGTGCTAGCAGGGATTCTCTGCCTGCCTTTCCCCAGTGCACTGCAAGCTCTCCAGGACAACGTAGAATCTGGGGCTCTGTGCTTTCTTTCGTTCTGAACAACTGTTACTGTTTTCTGCACAAAAGCGATTCTGCGAAGCAATGTGAACAGGCACAGAGAAGGTGCTAGCAGGGAATTCTCTGCCTGCCTTTCCCCAGTGCTCTGCAAGCTCTCCAGGACAACAGCAAATCTGGGGCTCTGTGCTTTCTTTCCTTCTGAACAAGTGTTACTGTTTTCTGCACAAAAGCGATTCTGTGAAGCAATGTGAACAGGCACAGAGAAGGTGCTAGCAGGGAATTCTCTGCCTGCCTTTCCCCAGTGCTCTGCAAGCTCTCCAGGACAACATAAAATCTGGGGCTCTGTGCTTTCTTTCCTTCTGAACAAGTGTTACTGTTTTCTGCACAAAAGCGATTCTGCGAAGCAATGTGAACACTTCTGCTTCCCAGGCACAGAGAAGGTGCTAGCAGGGAATTCTCTGCCTGCCTTTCCCCAGTGCTCTGCAAGCTCTCCAGGACAACGTAGAATCTGGGGCTCTGTGCTTTCTTTCGTTCTGAACAAGTGTTACTGTTTTCTGCACAAAAGCGATTCTGCCAAGCAATGTGAACAGGCACAGAGAAGGTGCTAGCAGGGAATTCTCTGCCTGCCTTTCCCCAGTGCTCTGCAAGCTCTCCAGGACAACATAAAATCTGGGGCTCTGTGCTTTCTTTCGTTCTGAACAAGTGTTACTGTTTTCTGCACAAAAGCGATTCTGCGAAGCAATGTGAACACTTCTGCTTCCCAGGCACAGAGAAGGTGCTAGCAGGGAATTCTCTGCCTGCCTTTCCCCAGTGCTCTGCAAGCTCTCCAGGACAACGTAGAATCTGGGGCTCTGTGCTTTCTTTCGTTCTGAACAAGTGTTACTCTTTTCTGCACAAAAGCGATTCTGCGAAGCAATGTGAACAGGCACAGAGAAGGTGCTAGCAGGGAATTCTCTGCCTGCCTTTCCCCAGTGCTCTGCAAGCTCTCCAGGACAACATAAAATCTGGGGCTCTGTGCTTTCTTTCGTTCTGAACAAGTGTTACTGTTTTCTGCACAAAAGCGATTCTGCGAAGCAATGTGAACAGGCACAGAGAAGGTGCTAGCAGGGAATTCTCTGCCTGCCTTTCCCCAGTGCTCTGCAAGCTCTCCAGGACAACATAAAATCTGGGGCTCTGTGCTTTCTTTTGTTCTGAAAAAGTGTTACTGTTGTCTGCACAAAAGCGATTCTGCGAAGCAATGTGAACACTTCTGCTTCCCAGGCACAGAGAAGGTGCTAGCAGGGAATTCTCTGCCTGCCTTTCCCCAGTGCTCTGCAAGCTCTCCAGGACAACATAAAATCTGGGGCTCTGTGCTTTCTTTCCTTCTGAACAAGTGTTACTGTTTTCTGCACAAAAGCGATTCTGCGAAGCAATGTGAACAGGCACAGAGAAGGTGCTAGCAGGGAATTCTCTGCCTGCCTTTCCCCAGTGCTCTGCAAGCTCTCCAGGACAACATAAAATCTGGGGCTCTGTGCTTTCTTTCGTTCTGAACAAGTGTTACTGTTTTCTGCACAAAAGCGATTCTGCGAAGCAATGTGAACAGTTCTGCTTCCCAGGCACAGAGAAGGTGCTAGCAGGGAATTCTCTGCCTGCCTTTCCCCAGTGCTCTGCAAGCTCTCCAGGACAACATAAAATCTGGGGCTCTGTGCTTTCTTCCGTTCTGAACAAGTGTTACTGTTTTCTGCACAAAAGCGATTCTGCGAAGCAATGTGAACAGGCACAGAGAAGGTGCTAGCAGGGATTCTCTGCCTGCCTTTCCCCAGTGCTCTGCAAGCTCTCCAGGACAACGTAGAATCTGGGGCTCTGTGCTTTCTTTTGTTCTGAACAAGTGTTACTGTTTTCTGCACAAAAGCGATTCTGCGAAGCAATGTGAACACTTCTGCTTCCCAGGCACAGAGAAGGTGCTAGCAGGGAATTCTCTGCCTGCCTTTCCCCAGTGCTCTGCAAGCTCTCCAGGACAACATAAAATCTGGGGCTCTGTGCTTTCTTTCGTTCTGAACAAGTGTTACTGTTTTCTGCACAAAAGCGATTCTGCGAAGCAATGTGAACACTTCTGCTTCCCAGGCACAGAGAAGGTGCTAGCAGGGAATTCTCTGCCTGCCTTTCCCCAGTGCTCTGCAAGCTCTCCAGGACAACGTAGAATCTGGGGCTCTGTGCTTTCTTTCGTTCTGAACAAGTGTTACTGTTTTCTGCACAAAAGCGATTCAGCCAAGCAATGTGAACAGGCACAGAGAAGGTGCTAGCAGGGAATTCTCTGCCTGCCTTTCCCCAGTGCTCTGCAAGCTCTCCAGGACAACATAAAATCTGGGGCTCTGTGCTTTCTTTCGTTCTGAACAAGTGTTACTGTTTTCTGCACAAAAGCGATTCTGCGAAGCAATGTGAACACTTCTGCTTCCCAGGCACAGAGAAGGTGCTAGCAGGGAATTCTCTGCCTGCCTTTCCCCAGTGCTCTGCAAGCTCTCCAGGACAACATAAAATCTGGGGCTCTGTGCTTTCTTTCCTTCTGAACAAGTGTTACTGTTTTCTGCACAAAAGCGATTCTGCGAAGCAATGTGAACAGGCACAGAGAAGGTGCTAGCAGGGAATTCTCTGCCTGCCTTTCCCCAGTGCTCTGCCAGCTCTCCAGGACAACATAAAATCTGGGGCTCTGTGCTTTCTTTCGTTCTGAACAAGTGTTACTGTTTTCTGCACAAAAGCGATTCTGCGAAGCAATGTGAACAGTTCTGCTTCCCAGGCACAGAGAAGGTGCTAGCAGGGAATTCTCTGCCTGCCTTTCCCCAGTGCTCTGCAAGCTCTCCAGGACAACGTAGAATCTGGGGCTCTGTGCTTTCTTTCGTTCTGAACAAGTGTTACTCTTTTCTGCACAAAAGCGATTCTGCGAAGCAATGTGAACAGGCACAGAGAAGGTGCTAGCAGGGAATTCTCTGCCTGCCTTTCCCCAGTGCTCTGCAAGCTCTCCAGGACAACATAAAATCTGGGGCTCTGTGCTTTCTTTCGTTCTGAAAAGTGTTACTGTTTTCTGCACAAAAGCGATTCTGCGAAGCAATGTGAACACTTCTGTTTCCCAGGCACAGAGAAGGTGCTAGCAGGGATTCTCTGCCTGCCTTTCCCCAGTGCTCTGCAAGCTCTCCAGGACAACGTAGAATCTGGGGCTCTGTGCTTTCTTTCGTTCTGAACAAGTGTTACTCTTTTCTGCACAAAAGCGATTCTGCGAAGCAATGTGAACAGGCACAGAGAAGGTGCTAGCAGGGAATTCTCTGCCTGCCTTTCCCCAGTGCTCTGCAAGCTCTCCAGGACAACATAAAATCTGGGGCTCTGTGCTTTCTTTCGTTCTGAACAAGTGTTACTGTTTTCTGCACAAAAGCGATTCTGCGAAGCAATGTGAACACTTCTGTTTCCCAGGCACAGAGAAGGTGCTAGCAGGGATTCTCTGCCTGCCTTTCCCCAGTGCTCTGCAAGCTCTCCAGGACAACATAAAATCTGGGGCTCTGTGCTTTCTTTCGTTCTGAAAAACTGTTACTGTTTTCTGCACAAAAGCGATTCTGCGAAGCAATGTGAACAGTTCTGCTTCCCAGGCACAGAGAAGGTGCTAGCAGGGAATTCTCTGCCTGCCTTTCCCCAGTGCTCTGCAAGCTCTCCAGGACAACATAAAATCTGGGGCTCTGTGCTTTCTTCTGTTCTGAAGAAGTGTTACTGTTTTCTGCACAAAAGCGATTCTGCGAAGCAATGTGAACAGGCACAGAGAAGGTGCTAGCAGGGATTCTCTGCCTGCCTTTCCCCAGTGCTCTGCAAGCTCTCCAGGACAACGTAGAATCTGGGGCTCTGTGCTTTCTTTTGTTCTGAACAAGTGTTACTGTTTTCTGCACAAAAGCGATTCTGCGAAGCAATGTGAACACTTCTGCTTCCCAGGCACAGAGAAGGTGCTAGCAGGGAATTCTCTGCCTGCCTTTCCCCAGTGCTCTGCAAGCTCTCCAGGACAACATAAAATCTCGGGCTCTGTGCTTTCTTTCGTTCTGAACAAGTGTTACTGTTTTCTGCACAAAAGCGATTCTGCGAAGCAATGTGAACACTTCTGCTTCCCAGGCACAGAGAAGGTGCTAGCAGGGAATTCTCTGCCTGCCTTTCCCCAGTGCTCTGCAAGCTCTCCAGGACAACGTAGAATCTGGGGCTCTGTGCTTTCTTTCGTTCTGAACAAGTGTTACTGTTTTCTGCACAAAAGCGATTCAGCCAAGCAATGTGAACAGGCACAGAGAAGGTGCTAGCAGGGAATTCTCTGCCTGCCTTTCCCCAGTGCTCTGCAAGCTCTCCAGGACAACATAAAATCTGGGGCTCTGTGCTTTCTTTCGTTCTGAACAAGTGTTACTGTTTTCTGCACAAAAGCGATTCTGCGAAGCAATGTGAACACTTCTGCTTCCCAGGCACAGAGAAGGTGCTAGCAGGGAATTCTCTGCCTGCCTTTCCCCAGTGCTCTGCAAGCTCTCCAGGACAACATAAAATCTGGGGCTCTGTGCTTTCTTTCCTTCTGAACAAGTGTTACTGTTTTCTGCACAAAAGCGATTCTGCGAAGCAATGTGAACAGGCACAGAGAAGGTGCTAGCAGGGAATTCTCTGCCTGCCTTTCCCCAGTGCTCTGCCAGCTCTCCAGGACAACGTAAAATCTGGGGCTCTGTGCTTTCTTTCGTTCTGAACAAGTGTTACTGTTTTCTGCACAAAAGCGATTCTGCGAAGCAATGTGAACAGTTCTGCTTCCCAGGCACAGAGAAGGTGCTAGCAGGGAATTCTCTGCCTGCCTTTCCCCAGTGCTCTGCAAGCTCTCCAGGACAACGTAGAATCTGGGGCTCTGTGCTTTCTTTCGTTCTGAACAAGTGTTACTCTTTTCTGCACAAAAGCGATTCTGCGAAGCAATGTGAACAGGCACAGAGAAGGTGCTAGCAGGGAATTCTCTGCCTGCCTTTCCCCAGTGCTCTGCAAGCTCTCCAGGACAACATAAAATCTGGGGCTCTGTGCTTTCTTTCGTTCTGAACAAGTGTTACTGTTTTCTGCACAAAAGCGATTCTGCGAAGCAATGTGAACACTTCTGTTTCCCAGGCACAGAGAAGGTGCTAGCAGGGATTCTCTGCCTGCCTTTCCCCAGTGCTCTGCAAGCTCTCCAGGACAACATAGAATCTGGGGCTCTGTGCTTTCTTTCGTTCTGAAAAACTGTTATTGTTTTCTGCACAAAAGTGATTCTGCGAAGCAATGTGAACAGGCACAGAGAAGGTGCTAGCAGGGAATTCTCTGCCTGCCTTTCCCCAGTGCTCTGCAAGCTCTCCAGGACAACATAAAATCTGGGGCTCTGTGCTTTCTTTTGTTCTGAACAAGTGTTACTGTTGTCTGCACAAAAGCGATTCTGCGAAGCAATGTGAACACTTCTGCTTCCCAGGCACAGAGAAGGTGCTAGCAGGGAATTCTCTGCCTGCCTTTCCCCAGTGCTCTGCAAGCTCTCCAGGACAACATAAAATCTGGGGCTCTGTGCTTTCTTTCCTTCTGAACAAGTGTTACTGTTTTCTGCACAAAAGCGATTCTGCGAAGCAATGTGAACAGGCACAGAGAAGGTGCTAGCAGGGAATTCTCTGCCTGCCTTTCCCCAGTGCTCTGCAAGCTCTCCAGGACAACATAAAATCTGGGGCTCTGTGCTTTCTTTCGTTCTGAACAAGTGTTACTGTTTTCTGCACAAAAGCGATTCTGCGAAGCAATGTGAACAGTTCTGCTTCCCAGGCACAGAGAAGGTGCTAGCAGGGAATTCTCTGCCTGCCTTTCCCCAGTGCTCTGCAAGCTCTCCAGGACAACATAAAATCTGGGGCTCTGTGCTTTCTTCCGTTCTGAAGAAGTGTTACTGTTTTCTGCACAAAAGCGATTCTGCGAAGCAATGTGAACAGGCACAGAGAAGGTGCTAGCAGGGATTCTCTGCCTGCCTTTCCCCAGTGCTCTGCAAGCTCTCCAGGACAACGTAGAATCTGGGGCTCTGTGCTTTCTTTCGTTCTGAACAAGTGTTACTGTTTTCTGCACAAAAGCGATTCTGCGAAGCAATGTGAACACTTCTGCTTCCCAGGCACAGAGAAGGTGCTAGCAGGGATTCTCTGCCTGCCTTTCCCCAGTGCACTGCAAGCTCTCCAGGACAACGTAGAATCTGGGGCTCTGTGCTTTCTTTTGTTCTGAACAAGTGTTACTGTTTTCTGCACAAAAGCGATTCTGCGAAGCAATGTGAACAGGCACAGAGAAGGTGCTAGCAGGGAATTCTCTGCCTGCCTTTCCCCAGTGCTCTGCAAGCTCTCCAGGACAACATAAAATCTGGGGCTCTGTGCTTTCTTTTGTTCTGAACAAGTGTTACTGTTTTCTGCACAAAAGCGATTCTGCGAAGCAATGTGAACACTTCTGCTTCCCAGGCACAGAGAAGGTGCTAGCAGGGAATTCTCTGCCTGCCTTTCCCCAGTGCTCTGCAAGCTCTCCAGGACAACATAAAATCTGGGGCTCTGTGCTTTCTTTCCTTCTGAACAAGTGTTACTGTTTTCTGCACAAAAGCGATTCTGCGAAGCAATGTGAAGACTTCTGCTTCCCAGGCACAGAGAAGGTGCTAGCAGGGAATTCTCTGCCTGCCTTTCCCCAGTGCTCTGCAAGCTCTCCAGGACAACGTAGAATCTGGGGCTCTGTGCTTTCTTTCGTTCTGAACAAGTGTTACTGTTTTCTGCACAAAAGCGATTCTGCCAAGCAATGTGAACAGGCACAGAGAAGGTGCTAGCAGGGAATTCTCTGCCTGCCTTTCCCCAGTGCTCTGCAAGCTCTCCAGGACAACATAAAATCTGGGGCTCTGTGCTTTCTTTCGTTCTGAACAAGTGTTACTGTTTTCTGCACAAAAGCGATTCTGCCAAGCAATGTGAACACTTCTGTTTCCCAGGCACAGAGAAGGTGCTAGCAGGGAATTCTCTGCCTGCCTTTCCCCAGTGCTCTGCAAGCTCTCCAGGACAACATAAAATCTGGGGCTCTGTGCTTTCTTTCCTTCTGAACAAGTGTTACTGTTTTCTGCACAAAAGCGATTCTGCGAAGCAATGTGAACACTTCTGCTTCCCAGGCACAGAGAAGGTGCTAGCAGGGAATTATCTGCATGCATTTCCGCAGTGCTCTGCAAGCTCTACAGGACAACGTAGAATCTGGGGCTCTGTGCTTTCTTTCGTTCTGAACAAGTGTTACTGTTTCCTGCACAAAAGCGATTCTGCGAAGCAATGTGAACAGGCACAGAGAAGGTGCTAGCAGGGAATTCTCTGCCTGCTTTTCCCCAGTGCTCTGTAAGCTCTCCAGGACAACATAAAATCTGGGGCTCTGTGCTTTCTTTCGTTCTGAACAAGTGTTACTGTTTTCTGCACAAAAGCGATTCTGCGAAGCAATGGGAAAACTTCTGCTTCCCAGGCACAGAGAAGGTGCTAGCAGGGAATTCTCTGCCTGCCTTTCCCCAGTGCTCTGCAAGCTCTCCAGGACAACAGCAAATCTGGGGCTCTGTGCTTTCTTTCCTTCTGAACACGTGTTACTGTTTTCTGCACAAAAGCGATTCTGCGAAGCAATGTGAACAGGCACAGAGAAGGTGCTAGCAGGGAATTCTCTGCCTGCCTTTCCCCAGTGCTCTGCAAGCTCTCCAGCACAACATAAAATCTGGGGCTCTGTGCTTTCTTTTGTTCTGAACAAGTGTTACTGTTTTCTGCACAAAAGCGATTCTGCGAAGCAATGTGAACACTTCTGCTTCCCAGGCACAGAGAAGGTGCTAGCAGGGAATTCTCTGCCTGCCTTTCCCCAGTGCTCTGCAAGCTCTCCAGGACAACATAAAATCTGGGGCTCTGTGCTTTCTTTCCTTCTGAACAAGTGTTACTGTTTTCTGCACAAAAGCGATTCTGCGAAGCAATGTGAACAGGCACAGAGAAGGTGCTAGCAGGGAATTCTCTGCCTGCCTTTCCCCAGTGCTCTGCAAGCTCTCCAGGACAACATAAAATCTGGGGCTCTGTGCTTTCTTTCGTTCTGAACAAGTGTTACTGTTTTCTGCACAAAAGCGATTCTGCGAAGCAATGTGAACACTTCTGCTTCCCAGGCACAGAGAAGGTGCTAGCAGGGATTCTCTGCCTGCCTTTCCCCAGTGCTCTGCAAGCTCTCCAGGACAACGTAGAATCTGGGGCTCTGTGCTTTCTTTCGTTCTGAACAACTGTTACTGTTTTCTGCACAAAAGCGATTCTGCGAAGCAATGTGAACAGGCACAGAGAAGGTGCTAGCAGGGAATTCTCTGCCTGCCTTTCCCCAGTGCTCTGCAAGCTCCCCAGGACAACATAAAATCTGGGGCTCTGTGCTTTCTTTTGTTCTGAACAAGTGTTACTGTTTTCTGCACAAAAGCGATTCTGCGAAGCAATGTGAACACTTCTGCTTCCCAGGCACAGAGAAGGTGCTAGCAGGGAATTCTCTGCCTGCCTTTCCCCAGTGCTCTGCAAGCTCTCCAGGACAACATAAAATCTGGGGCTCTGTGCTTTCTTTCGTCTGAACAAGTGTTACTGTTTTCTGCACAAAAGCGATTCTGCGAAGCAATGTGAACACTTCTGCTTCCCAGGCACAGAGAAGGTGCTAGCAGGGAATTCTCTGCCTGCCTTTCCCCAGTGCTCTGCAAGCTCTCCAGGACAACGTAGAATCTGGGGCTCTGTGCTTTCTTTCGTTCTGAACAAGTGTTACTCTTTTCTGCACAAAAGCGATTCTGCGAATCAATGTGAACAGGCACAGAGAAGGTGCTAGCAGGGAATTCTCTGCCTGCCTTTCCCCAGTGCTCTGCAAGCTCTCCAGGACAACATAAAATCTGGGGCTCTGTGCTTTCTTTTGTTCTGAAAAAGTGTTACTGTTGTCTGCACAAAAGCGATTCTGCGAAGCAATGTGAAGACTTCTGCTTCCCAGGCACAGAGAAGGTGCTAGCAGGGAATTCTCTGCCTGCCTTTCCCCAGTGCTCTGCAAGCTCTCCAGGACAACATAAAATCTGGGGCTCTGTGCTTTCTTTCGTACTGAACAAGTGTTACTGTTTTCTGCACAAAAGTGATTCTGCGAAGCAATGTGAACACTTCTGCTTCCCAGGCACAGAGAAGGTGCTAGCAGGGAATTCTCTGCCTGCCTTTCCCCAGTGCTCTGCAAGCTCTCCAGGACAACAGCAAATCTGGGGCTCTGTGCTTTCTTTCCTTCTGAACAAGTGTTACTGTTTTCTGCACAAAAGCCATTCTGCGAAGCAATGTGAACAGGCACAGAGAAGCTGCTAGCAGGGAATTCTCTGCCTGCCTTTCCCCAGTGCTCTGCAAGCTCTCCAGGACAACATAAAATCTGGGGCTCTGTGCTTTCTTTCGTTCTGAACAAGTGTTACTGTTTTCTGCACAAAAGCGATTCTGCGAAGCAATGTGAACACTTCTGCTTCCCAGGCACAGAGAAGGTGCTAGCAGGGAATTCTCTGCCTGCCTTTCCCCAGTGCTCTGCAAGCTCTCCAGGACAACATAAAATCTGGGGCTCTGTGCTTTCTTTCGTTCTGAACAAGTGTTACTGTTTTCTGCACAAAAGCGATTCTGCAAAGCAATGGGAAAACTTCTGCTACCCAGGCACAGAGAAGGTGCTAGCAGGGAATTCTCTGCCTGCCTTTCCCCAGTGCTCTGCAAGCTCCCCAGGACAACATAAAATCTGGGGCTCTGTGCTTTCTTTTGTTCTGAACAAGTGTTACTGTTGTCTGCACAAAAGCGATTCTGCGAAGCAATGTGAACACTTCTGCTTCCCAGGCACAGAGAAGGTGCTAGCAGGGAATTCTCTGCCTGCCTTTCCCCAGTGCTCTGCAAGCTCTCCAGGACAACATAAAATCTGGGGCTCTGTGCTTTCTTTCGTCTGAACAAGTGTTACTGTTTTCTGCACAAAAGCGATTCTGCGAAGCAATGTGAACAGGCACAGAGAAGGTGCTAGCAGGGAATTCTCTGCCTGCCTTTCCCCAGTGCTCTGCAAGCTCTCCAGGACAACAGCAAATCTGGGGCTCTGTGCTTTCTTTTGTTCTGAACAACTGTTACTGTTTTCTGCACAAAAGCGATTCTGCGAAGCAATGTGAACAGGCACAGAGAAGGTGCTAGCAGGGAATTCTCTGCCTGCCTTTCCCCAGTGCTCTGCAAGCTCTCCAGGACAACATAAAATCTGGGGCTCTGTGCTTTCTTTCCTTCTGAACAAGTGTTACTGTTTTCTGCACAAAAGCGATTCTGCGAAGCAATGTGAACACTTCTGCTTCCCAGGCACAGAGAAGGTGCTAGCAGGGAATTCTCTGCCTGCCTTTCCCCAGTGCACTGCAAGCTCTCCAGGACAACATAAAATCTGGGGCTCTGTGCTTTCTTTCCTTCTGAACAAGTGTTACTGTTTTCTGCACAAAAGCGATTCTGCGAAGCAATGGGAAAACTTCTGCTTCCCAGGCACAGAGAAGGTGCTAGCAGGGATTCTCTGCCTGCCTTTCCCCAGTGCTCTGCAAGTTTTCCAGGACTACATAAAATCTGGGGCTCTGTGCTTTCTTTCGTTCTGAACAAGTGTTACTGTTTTCTGCACAAAAGCGATTCTGCGAAGCAATGTGAACACTTCTGCTTCCCAGGCACAGAGAAGGTGCTAGCAGGGAATTCTCTGCCTGCCTTTCCCCAGTGCTCTGCAAGCTCTCCAGGACAACGTAGAATCTGGGGCTCTGTGCTTTCTTTCGTTCTGAACAAGTGTTACTCTTTTCTGCACAAAAGCGATTCTGCGAAGCAATGTGAACAGGCACAGAGAAGGTGCTAGCAGGGAATTCTCTGCCTGCCTTTCCCCAGTGCTCTGCAAGCTCTCCAGGACAACATAAAATCTGGGGCTCTGTGCTTTCTTTCGTTCTGAACAAGTGTTACTGTTTTCTGCACAAAAGCGATTCTGCGAAGCAATGTGAACACTTCTGCTTCCCAGGCACAGAGAAGGTGCTAGCAGGGATTCTCTGCCTGCCTTTCCCCAGTGCTCTGCAAGTTCTCCAGGACTACATAAAATCTGGGGCTCTGTGCTTTCTTTCGTACTGAACTAGTGTTACTGTTTTCTGCACAAAAGCGATTCTGCGAAGCAATGTGAACACTTCTGCTTCCCAGGCACAGAGAAGGTGCTAGCAGGGAATTCTCTGCCTGCCTTTCCCCAGTGCTCTGCAAGCTCTCCAGGACAACATAAAATCTGGGGCTCTGTGCTTTCTTTCCTTCTGAACAAGTGTTACTGTTTTCTGCACAAAAGCGATTCTGCGAAGCAATGGGAAAACTTCTGCTTCCCAGGCACAGAGAAGGTGCTAGCAGGGAATTCTCTGCCTGCCTTTCCCCAGTGCTCTGCAAGCTCTCCAGGACAACATAAAATCTGGGGCTCTGTGCTTTCTTTCCTTCTGAACAAGTGTTACTGTTTTCTGCACAAAAGCGATTCTGCGAAGCAATGTGAACAGGCACAGAGAAGGTGCTAGCAGGGAATTCTCTGCCTGCCTTTCCCCAGTGCTCTGCAAGCTCTCCAGGACAACATAAAATCTGGGGCTCTGTGCTTTCTTTCGTTCTGAACAAGTGTTACTGTTTTCTGCACAAAAGCGATTCTGCGAAGCAATGTGAACACTTCTGCTTCCCAGGCACAGAGAAGGTGCTAGCAGGGATTCTCTGCCTGCCTTTCCCCAGTGCTCTGCAAGCTCTCCAGGACAACGTAGAATCTGGGGCTCTGTGCTTTCTTTCGTTCTGAACAACTGTTACTGTTTTCTGCACAAAAGCGATTCTGCGAAGCAATGTGAACAGGCACAGAGAAGGTGCTAGCAGGGAATTCTCTGCCTGCCTTTCCCCAGTGCTCTGCAAGCTCTCCAGGACAACATAAAATCTGGGGCTCTGTGCTTTCTTTTGTTCTGAACAAGTGTTACTGTTTTCTGCACAAAAGCGATTCTGCGAAGCAATGTGAACACTTCTGCTTCCCAGGCACAGAGAAGGTGCTAGCAGGGAATTCTCTGCCTGCCTTTCCCCAGTGCTCTGCAAGCTCTCCAGGACAACATAAAATCTCGGGCTCTGTGCTTTCTTTCCTTCTGAACAAGTGTTACTGTTTTCTGCACAAAAGCGATTCTGCGAAGCAATGTGAACACTTCTGCTTCCCAGGCACAGAGAAGGTGCTAGCAGGGAATTCTCTGCCTGCCTTTCCCCAGTGCTCTGCAAGCTCTCCAGGACAACGTAGAATCTGGGGCTCTGTGCTTTCTTTCGTTCTGAACAAGTGTTACTGTTTTCTGCACAAAAGCGATTCTGCGAAGCAATGTGAACAGGCACAGAGAAGGTGCTAGCAGGGAATTCTCTGCCTGCCTTTCCCCAGTGCTCTGCAAGCTCTCCAGGACAACATAAAATCTGGGGCTCTGTGCTTTCTTTCGTTCTGAACAAGTGTTACTGTTTTCTGCACAAAAGCGATTCTGCGAAGCAATGTGAACACTTCTGCTTCCCAGGCACAGAGAAGGTGCTAGCAGGGAATTCTCTGCCTGCCTTTCCCCAGTGCTCTGCAAGCTCTCCAGGACAACATAAAATCTGGGGCTCTGTGCTTTCTTTCCTTCTGAACAAGTGTTACTGTTTTCTGCACAAAAGCGATTCTGCGAAGCAATGTGAACAGGCACAGAGAAGGTGCTAGCAGGGAATTCTCTGCCTGCCTTTCCCCAGTGCTCTGCCAGCTCTCCAGGACAACATAAAATCTGGGGCTCTGTGCTTTCTTTCGTTCTGAACAAGTGTTACTGTTTTCTGCACAAAAGCGATTCTGCGAAGCAATGTGAACAGTTCTGCTTCCCAGGCACAGAGAAGGTGCTAGCAGGGAATTCTCTGCCTGCCTTTCCCCAGTGCTCTGCAAGCTCTCCAGGACAACGTAGAATCTGGGGCTCTGTGCTTTCTTTCGTTCTGAACAAGTGTTACTCTTTTCTGCACAAAAGCGATTCTGCGAAGCAATGTGAACAGGCACAGAGAAGGTGCTAGCAGGGAATTCTCTGCCTGCCTTTCCCCAGTGCTCTGCAAGCTCTCCAGGACAACATAAAATCTGGGGCTCTGTGCTTTCTTTCGTTCTGAACAAGTGTTACTGTTTTCTGCACAAAAGCGATTCTGCGAAGCAATGTGAACACTTCTGTTTCCCAGGCACAGAGAAGGTGCTAGCAGGGATTCTCTGCCTGCCTTTCCCCAGTGCTCTGCAAGCTCTCCAGGACAACGTAGAATCTGGGGCTCTGTGCTTTCTTTCGTTCTGAAAAACTGTTACTGTTTTCTGCACAAAAGCGATTCTGCGAAGCAATGTGAACAGGCACAGAGAAGGTGCTAGCAGGGAATTCTCTGCCTGCCTTTCCCCAGTGCTCTGCAAGCTCTCCAGGACAACATAAAATCTGGGGCTCTGTGCTTTCTTTTGTTCTGAAAAAGTGTTACTGTTGTCTGCACAAAAGCGATTCTGCGAAGCAATGTGAACACTTCTGCTTCCCAGGCACAGAGAAGGTGCTAGCAGGGAATTCTCTGCCTGCCTTTCCCCAGTGCTCTGCAAGCTCCCCAGGACAACATAAAATCTGGGGCTCTGTGCTTTCTTTCCTTCTGAACAAGTGTTACTGTTTTCTGCACAAAAGCGATTCTGCGAAGCAATGTGAACACTTCTGCTTCCCAGGCACAGAGAAGGTGCTAGCAGGGATTCTCTGCCTGCCTTTCCCCAGTGCTCTGCAAGCTCTCCAGGACAACGTAGAATCTGGGGCTCTGTGCTTTCTTTCGTTCTGAACAACTGTTACTGTTTTCTGCACAAAAGCGATTCTGCGAAGCAATGTGAACAGGCACAGAGAAGGTGCTAGCAGGGAATTCTCTGCCTGCCTTTCCCCAGTGCTCTGCAAGCTCTCCAGGACAACATAAAATCTGGGGCTCTGTGCTTTCTTTTGTTCTGAACAAGTGTTACTGTTTTCTGCACAAAAGCGATTCTGCGAAGCAATGTGAACACTTCTGCTTCCCAGGCACAGAGAAGGTGCTAGCAGGGAATTCTCTGCCTGCCTTTCCCCAGTGCTCTGCAAGCTCTCCAGGACAACATAAAATCTCGGGCTCTGTGCTTTCTTTCCTTCTGAACAAGTGTTACTGTTTTCTGCACAAAAGCGATTCTGCGAAGCAATGTGAACACTTCTGCTTCCCAGGCACAGAGAAGGTGCTAGCAGGGAATTCTCTGCCTGCCTTTCCCCAGTGCTCTGCAAGCTCTCCAGGACAACGTAGAATCTGGGGCTCTGTGCTTTCTTTCGTTCTGAACAAGTGTTACTGTTTTCTGCACAAAAGCGATTCTGCGAAGCAATGTGAACAGGCACAGAGAAGGTGCTAGCAGGGAATTCTCTGCCTGCCTTTCCCCAGTGCTCTGCAAGCTCTCCAGGACAACATAAAATCTGGGGCTCTGTGCTTTCTTTCGTTCTGAACAAGTGTTACTGTTTTCTGCACAAAAGCGATTCTGCGAAGCAATGTGAACACTTCTGCTTCCCAGGCACAGAGAAGGTGCTAGCAGGGAATTCTCTGCCTGCCTTTCCCCAGTGCTCTGCAAGCTCTCCAGGACAACATAAAATCTGGGGCTCTGTGCTTTCTTTCCTTCTGAACAAGTGTTACTGTTTTCTGCACAAAAGCGATTCTGCGAAGCAATGTGAACAGGCACAGAGAAGGTGCTAGCAGGGAATTCTCTGCCTGCCTTTCCCCAGTGCTCTGCCAGCTCTCCAGGACAACATAAAATCTGGGGCTCTGTGCTTTCTTTCGTTCTGAACAAGTGTTACTGTTTTCTGCACAAAAGCGATTCTGCGAAGCAATGTGAACAGTTCTGCTTCCCAGGCACAGAGAAGGTGCTAGCAGGGAATTCTCTGCCTGCCTTTCCCCAGTGCTCTGCAAGCTCTCCAGGACAACGTAGAATCTGGGGCTCTGTGCTTTCTTTCGTTCTGAACAAGTGTTACTCTTTTCTGCACAAAAGCGATTCTGCGAAGCAATGTGAACAGGCACAGAGAAGGTGCTAGCAGGGAATTCTCTGCCTGCCTTTCCCCAGTGCTCTGCAAGCTCTCCAGGACAACATAAAATCTGGGGCTCTGTGCTTTCTTTCGTTCTGAACAAGTGTTACTGTTTTCTGCACAAAAGCGATTCTGCGAAGCAATGTGAACACTTCTGTTTCCCAGGCACAGAGAAGGTGCTAGCAGGGATTCTCTGCCTGCCTTTCCCCAGTGCTCTGCAAGCTCTCCAGGACAACGTAGAATCTGGGGCTCTGTGCTTTCTTTCGTTCTGAAAAACTGTTACTGTTTTCTGCACAAAAGCGATTCTGCGAAGCAATGTGAACAGGCACAGAGAAGGTGCTAGCAGGGAATTCTCTGCCTGCCTTTCCCCAGTGCTCTGCAAGCTCTCCAGGACAACATAAAATCTGGGGCTCTGTGCTTTCTTTTGTTCTGAAAAAGTGTTACTGTTGTCTGCACAAAAGCGATTCTGCGAAGCAATGTGAACACTTCTGCTTCCCAGGCACAGAGAAGGTGCTAGCAGGGAATTCTCTGCCTGCCTTTCCCCAGTGCTCTGCAAGCTCCCCAGGACAACATAAAATCTGGGGCTCTGTGCTTTCTTTCCTTCTGAACAAGTGTTACTGTTTTCTGCACAAAAGCGATTCTGCGAAGCAATGTGAACAGGCACAGAGAAGGTGCTAGCAGGGAATTCTCTGCCTGCCTTTCCCCAGTGCTCTGCAAGCTCTCCAGGACAACATAAAATCTGGGGCTCTGTGCTTTCTTTCGTTCTGAACAAGTGTTACTGTTTTCTGCACAAAAGCGATTCTGCGAAGCAATGTGAACAGTTCTGCTTCCCAGGCACAGAGAAGGTGCTAGCAGGGAATTCTCTGCCTGCCTTTCCCCAGTGCTCTGCAAGCTCTCCAGGACAACATAAAATCTGGGGCTCTGTGCTTTCTTCCGTTCTGAAGAAGTGTTACTGTTTTCTGCACAAAAGCGATTCTGCGAAGCAATGTGAACACTTCTGCTTCCCAGGCACAGAGAAGGTGCTAGCAGGGATTCTCTGCCTGCCTTTCCCCAGTGCTCTGCAAGTTTTCCAGGACTACATAAAATCTGGGGCTCTGTGCTTTCTTTCGTTCTGAACAAGTGTTACTGTTTTCTGCACAAAAGCGATTCTGCGAAGCAATGTGAACACTTCTGCTTCCCAGGCACAGAGAAGGTGCTAGCAGGGAATTCTCTGCCTGCCTTTCCCCAGTGCTCTGCAAGCTCTCCAGGACAACGTAGAATCTGGGGCTCTGTGCTTTCTTTCGTTCTGAACAAGTGTTACTGTTTTCTGCACAAAAGCGATTCTGCGAAGCAATGTGAACACTTCTGCTTCCCAGGCACAGAGAAGGTGCTAGCAGGGATTCTCTGCCTGCCTTTCCCCAGTGCTCTGCAAGTTCTCCAGGACTACATAAAATCTGGGGCTCTGTGCTTTCTTTCGTACTGAACTAGTGTTACTGTTTTCTGCACAAAAGCGATTCTGCGAAGCAATGTGAACACTTCTGCTTCCCAGGCACAGAGAAGGTGCTAGCAGGGAATTCTCTGCCTGCCTTTCCCCAGTGCTCTGCAAGCTCTCCAGGACAACATAAAATCTGGGGCTCTGTGCTTTCTTTCCTTCTGAACAAGTGTTACTGTTTTCTGCACAAAAGCGATTCTGCGAAGCAATGGGAAAACTTCTGCTTCCCAGGCACAGAGAAGGTGCTAGCAGGGAATTCTCTGCCTGCCTTTCCCCAGTGCTCTGCAAGCTCTCCAGGACAACATAAAATCTGGGGCTCTGTGCTTTCTTTCCTTCTGAACAAGTGTTACTGTTTTCTGCACAAAAGCGATTCTGCGAAGCAATGTGAACAGGCACAGAGAAGGTGCTAGCAGGGAATTCTCTGCCTGCCTTTCCCCAGTGCTCTGCAAGCTCTCCAGGACAACATAAAATCTGGGGCTCTGTGCTTTCTTTCGTTCTGAACAAGTGTTACTGTTTTCTGCACAAAAGCGATTCTGCGAAGCAATGTGAACACTTCTGCTTCCCAGGCACAGAGAAGGTGCTAGCAGGGATTCTCTGCCTGCCTTTCCCCAGTGCTCTGCAAGCTCTCCAGGACAACGTAGAATCTGGGGCTCTGTGCTTTCTTTCGTTCTGAACAACTGTTACTGTTTTCTGCACAAAAGCGATTCTGCGAAGCAATGTGAACAGGCACAGAGAAGGTGCTAGCAGGGAATTCTCTGCCTGCCTTTCCCCAGTGCTCTGCAAGCTCTCCAGGACAACATAAAATCTGGGGCTCTGTGCTTTCTTTTGTTCTGAACAAGTGTTACTGTTTTCTGCACAAAAGCGATTCTGCGAAGCAATGTGAACACTTCTGCTTCCCAGGCACAGAGAAGGTGCTAGCAGGGAATTCTCTGCCTGCCTTTCCCCAGTGCTCTGCAAGCTCTCCAGGACAACATAAAATCTCGGGCTCTGTGCTTTCTTTCCTTCTGAACAAGTGTTACTGTTTTCTGCACAAAAGCGATTCTGCGAAGCAATGTGAACACTTCTGCTTCCCAGGCACAGAGAAGGTGCTAGCAGGGAATTCTCTGCCTGCCTTTCCCCAGTGCTCTGCAAGCTCTCCAGGACAACGTAGAATCTGGGGCTCTGTGCTTTCTTTCGTTCTGAACAAGTGTTACTGTTTTCTGCACAAAAGCGATTCTGCGAAGCAATGTGAACAGGCACAGAGAAGGTGCTAGCAGGGAATTCTCTGCCTGCCTTTCCCCAGTGCTCTGCAAGCTCTCCAGGACAACATAAAATCTGGGGCTCTGTGCTTTCTTTCGTTCTGAACAAGTGTTACTGTTTTCTGCACAAAAGCGATTCTGCGAAGCAATGTGAACACTTCTGCTTCCCAGGCACAGAGAAGGTGCTAGCAGGGAATTCTCTGCCTGCCTTTCCCCAGTGCTCTGCAAGCTCTCCAGGACAACATAAAATCTGGGGCTCTGTGCTTTCTTTCCTTCTGAACAAGTGTTACTGTTTTCTGCACAAAAGCGATTCTGCGAAGCAATGTGAACAGGCACAGAGAAGGTGCTAGCAGGGAATTCTCTGCCTGCCTTTCCCCAGTGCTCTGCCAGCTCTCCAGGACAACATAAAATCTGGGGCTCTGTGCTTTCTTTCGTTCTGAACAAGTGTTACTGTTTTCTGCACAAAAGCGATTCTGCGAAGCAATGTGAACAGTTCTGCTTCCCAGGCACAGAGAAGGTGCTAGCAGGGAATTCTCTGCCTGCCTTTCCCCAGTGCTCTGCAAGCTCTCCAGGACAACGTAGAATCTGGGGCTCTGTGCTTTCTTTCGTTCTGAACAAGTGTTACTCTTTTCTGCACAAAAGCGATTCTGCGAAGCAATGTGAACAGGCACAGAGAAGGTGCTAGCAGGGAATTCTCTGCCTGCCTTTCCCCAGTGCTCTGCAAGCTCTCCAGGACAACATAAAATCTGGGGCTCTGTGCTTTCTTTCGTTCTGAACAAGTGTTACTGTTTTCTGCACAAAAGCGATTCTGCGAAGCAATGTGAACACTTCTGTTTCCCAGGCACAGAGAAGGTGCTAGCAGGGATTCTCTGCCTGCCTTTCCCCAGTGCTCTGCAAGCTCTCCAGGACAACGTAGAATCTGGGGCTCTGTGCTTTCTTTCGTTCTGAAAAACTGTTACTGTTTTCTGCACAAAAGCGATTCTGCGAAGCAATGTGAACAGGCACAGAGAAGGTGCTAGCAGGGAATTCTCTGCCTGCCTTTCCCCAGTGCTCTGCAAGCTCTCCAGGACAACATAAAATCTGGGGCTCTGTGCTTTCTTTTGTTCTGAAAAAGTGTTACTGTTGTCTGCACAAAAGCGATTCTGCGAAGCAATGTGAACACTTCTGCTTCCCAGGCACAGAGAAGGTGCTAGCAGGGAATTCTCTGCCTGCCTTTCCCCAGTGCTCTGCAAGCTCCCCAGGACAACATAAAATCTGGGGCTCTGTGCTTTCTTTCCTTCTGAACAAGTGTTACTGTTTTCTGCACAAAAGCGATTCTGCGAAGCAATGTGAACACTTCTGCTTCCCAGGCACAGAGAAGGTGCTAGCAGGGATTCTCTGCCTGCCTTTCCCCAGTGCTCTGCAAGCTCTCCAGGACAACGTAGAATCTGGGGCTCTGTGCTTTCTTTCGTTCTGAACAACTGTTACTGTTTTCTGCACAAAAGCGATTCTGCGAAGCAATGTGAACAGGCACAGAGAAGGTGCTAGCAGGGAATTCTCTGCCTGCCTTTCCCCAGTGCTCTGCAAGCTCTCCAGGACAACATAAAATCTGGGGCTCTGTGCTTTCTTTTGTTCTGAACAAGTGTTACTGTTTTCTGCACAAAAGCGATTCTGCGAAGCAATGTGAACACTTCTGCTTCCCAGGCACAGAGAAGGTGCTAGCAGGGAATTCTCTGCCTGCCTTTCCCCAGTGCTCTGCAAGCTCTCCAGGACAACATAAAATCTCGGGCTCTGTGCTTTCTTTCCTTCTGAACAAGTGTTACTGTTTTCTGCACAAAAGCGATTCTGCGAAGCAATGTGAACACTTCTGCTTCCCAGGCACAGAGAAGGTGCTAGCAGGGAATTCTCTGCCTGCCTTTCCCCAGTGCTCTGCAAGCTCTCCAGGACAACGTAGAATCTGGGGCTCTGTGCTTTCTTTCGTTCTGAACAAGTGTTACTGTTTTCTGCACAAAAGCGATTCTGCGAAGCAATGTGAACAGGCACAGAGAAGGTGCTAGCAGGGAATTCTCTGCCTGCCTTTCCCCAGTGCTCTGCAAGCTCTCCAGGACAACATAAAATCTGGGGCTCTGTGCTTTCTTTCGTTCTGAACAAGTGTTACTGTTTTCTGCACAAAAGCGATTCTGCGAAGCAATGTGAACACTTCTGCTTCCCAGGCACAGAGAAGGTGCTAGCAGGGAATTCTCTGCCTGCCTTTCCCCAGTGCTCTGCAAGCTCTCCAGGACAACATAAAATCTGGGGCTCTGTGCTTTCTTTCCTTCTGAACAAGTGTTACTGTTTTCTGCACAAAAGCGATTCTGCGAAGCAATGTGAACAGGCACAGAGAAGGTGCTAGCAGGGAATTCTCTGCCTGCCTTTCCCCAGTGCTCTGCCAGCTCTCCAGGACAACATAAAATCTGGGGCTCTGTGCTTTCTTTCGTTCTGAACAAGTGTTACTGTTTTCTGCACAAAAGCGATTCTGCGAAGCAATGTGAACAGTTCTGCTTCCCAGGCACAGAGAAGGTGCTAGCAGGGAATTCTCTGCCTGCCTTTCCCCAGTGCTCTGCAAGCTCTCCAGGACAACGTAGAATCTGGGGCTCTGTGCTTTCTTTCGTTCTGAACAAGTGTTACTCTTTTCTGCACAAAAGCGATTCTGCGAAGCAATGTGAACAGGCACAGAGAAGGTGCTAGCAGGGAATTCTCTGCCTGCCTTTCCCCAGTGCTCTGCAAGCTCTCCAGGACAACATAAAATCTGGGGCTCTGTGCTTTCTTTCGTTCTGAACAAGTGTTACTGTTTTCTGCACAAAAGCGATTCTGCGAAGCAATGTGAACACTTCTGTTTCCCAGGCACAGAGAAGGTGCTAGCAGGGATTCTCTGCCTGCCTTTCCCCAGTGCTCTGCAAGCTCTCCAGGACAACGTAGAATCTGGGGCTCTGTGCTTTCTTTCGTTCTGAAAAACTGTTACTGTTTTCTGCACAAAAGCGATTCTGCGAAGCAATGTGAACAGGCACAGAGAAGGTGCTAGCAGGGAATTCTCTGCCTGCCTTTCCCCAGTGCTCTGCAAGCTCTCCAGGACAACATAAAATCTGGGGCTCTGTGCTTTCTTTTGTTCTGAAAAAGTGTTACTGTTGTCTGCACAAAAGCGATTCTGCGAAGCAATGTGAACACTTCTGCTTCCCAGGCACAGAGAAGGTGCTAGCAGGGAATTCTCTGCCTGCCTTTCCCCAGTGCTCTGCAAGCTCCCCAGGACAACATAAAATCTGGGGCTCTGTGCTTTCTTTCCTTCTGAACAAGTGTTACTGTTTTCTGCACAAAAGCGATTCTGCGAAGCAATGTGAACAGGCACAGAGAAGGTGCTAGCAGGGAATTCTCTGCCTGCCTTTCCCCAGTGCTCTGCAAGCTCTCCAGGACAACATAAAATCTGGGGCTCTGTGCTTTCTTTCGTTCTGAACAAGTGTTACTGTTTTCTGCACAAAAGCGATTCTGCGAAGCAATGTGAACAGTTCTGCTTCCCAGGCACAGAGAAGGTGCTAGCAGGGAATTCTCTGCCTGCCTTTCCCCAGTGCTCTGCAAGCTCTCCAGGACAACATAAAATCTGGGGCTCTGTGCTTTCTTCCGTTCTGAAGAAGTGTTACTGTTTTCTGCACAAAAGCGATTCTGCGAAGCAATGTGAACACTTCTGCTTCCCAGGCACAGAGAAGGTGCTAGCAGGGAATTCTCTGCCTGCCTTTCCCCAGTGCTCTGCAAGCTCTCCAGGACAACATAAAATCTCGGGCTCTGTGCTTTCTTTCCTTCTGAACAAGTGTTACTGTTTTCTGCACAAAAGCGATTCTGTGAAGCAATGTGAACACTTCTGCTTCCCAGGCACAGAGAAGGTGCTAGCAGGGAATTCTCTGCCTGCCTTTCCCCAGTGCTCTGCAAGCTCTCCAGGACAACGTAGAATCTGGGGCTCTGTGCTTTCTTTCGTTCTGAACAAGTGTTACTGTTTTCTGCACAAAAGCGATTCTGCCAAGCAATGTCAACACTTCTGTTTCCCAGGCACAGAGAAGGTGCTAGCAGGGATTCTCTGCCTGCCTTTCCCCAGTGCTCTGCAAGCTCTCCAGGACAACGTAGAATCTGGGGCTCTGTGCTTTCTTTCATTCTGAACAAGTGTTACTGTTTTCTGCACAAAAGCGATTCTGCGAAGCAATGTGAACAGGCACAGAGAAGGTGCTAGCAGGGAATTCTCTGCCTGCCTTTCCCCAGTGCTCTGCAAGCTCTCCAGGACAACATAAAATCTGGGGCTCTGTGCTTTCTTTTGTTCTGAAAAAGTGTTACTGTTGTCTGCACAAAAGCGATTCTGCGAAGCAATGTGAACACTTCTGCTTCCCAGGCACAGAGAAGGTGCTAGCAGGGAATTCTCTGCCTGCCTTTCCCCAGTGCTCTGCAAGCTCTCCAGGACAACATAAAATCTGGGGCTCTGTGCTTTCTTTCCTTCTGAACAAGTGTTACTGTTTTCTGCACAAAAGCGATTCTGCGAAGCAATGTGAACACTTCTGCTTCCCAGGCACAGAGAAGGTGCTAGCAGGGAATTATCTGCATGAATTTCCGCAGTGCTCTGCAAGCTCTACAGGACAACGTAGAATCTGGGGCTCTGTACTTTCTTTCGTTCTGAACAAGTGTTACTCTTTTCTGCACAAAAGCGATTCTGCGAAGCAATGTGAACAGGCACAGAGAAGGTGCTAGCAGGGAATTCTCTGCCTGCCTTTCCCCAGTGCTCTGCAAGCTCTCCAGGACAACATAAAATCTGGGGCTCTGTGCTTTCTTTCGTTCTGAACAAGTGTTACTGTTTTCTGCACAAAAGCGATTCTGCCAAGCAATGTGAACACTTCTGTTTCCCAGGCACAGAGAAGGTGCTAGCAGGGAATTCTCTGCCTGCCTTTCCCCAGTGCTCTGCAAGCTCTCCAGGACAACATAAAATCTGGGGCTCTGTGCTTTCTTTTGTTCTGAAAAAGTGTTACTGTTGTCTGCACAAAAGCGATTCTGCGAAGCAATGTGAACACTTCTGCTTCCCAGGCACAGAGAAGGTGCTAGCAGGGAATTCTCTGCCTGCCTTTCCCCAGTGCTCTGCAAGCTCTCCAGGACAACATAAAATCTGGGGCTCTGTGCTTTCTTTCCTTCTGAACAAGTGTTACTGTTTTCTGCACAAAAGCGATTCTGCGAAGCAATGTGAACACTTCTGCTTCCCAGGCACAGAGAAGGTGCTAGCAGGGAATTATCTGCATGCATTTCCACAGTGCTCTGCAAGCTCTACAGGACAACGTAGAATCTGGGGCTCTGTGCTTTCTTTCGTTCTGAACAAGTGTTACTGTTTCCTGCACAAAAGCGATTCTGCGAAGCAATGTGAACAGGCACAGAGAAGGTGCTAGCAGGGAATTCTCTGCCTGCCTTTCCCCAGTGCTCTGCAAGCTCTCCAGGACAACATAAAATCTGGGGCTCTGTGCTTTCTTTTGTTCTGAACAAGTGTTACTGTTTTCTGCACAAAAGCGATTCTGCGAAGCAATGGGAAAACTTCTGCTTCCCAGGCACAGAGAAGGTGCTAGCAGGGAATTCTCTGCCTGCCTTTCCCCAGTGCTCTGCAAGCTCTCCAGGACAACATAAAATCTGGGGCTCTGTGCTTTCTTTCGTTCTGAACAAGTGTTACTGTTTTCTGCACAAAAGCGATTCTGCGAAGCAATGGGAAAACTTCTGCTTCCCAGGCACAGAGAAGGTGCTAGCAGGGAATTCTCTGCCTGCCTTTCCCCAGTGCTCTGCAAGCTCTCCAGGACAACAGCAAATCTGGGGCTCTGTGCTTTCTTTCCTTCTGAACACGTGTTACTGTTTTCTGCACAAAAGCGATTCTGCGAAGCAATGTGAACAGGCACAGAGAAGGTGCTAGCAGGGAATTCTCTGCCTGCCTTTCCCCAGTGCTCTGCAAGCTCTCCAGGACAACATAAAATCTGGGGCTCTGTGCTTTCTTTCGTCTGAACAAGTGTTACTGTTTTCTGCACAAAAGCGATTCTGCGAAGCAATGTGAACACTTCTGCTTCCCAGGCACAGAGAAGGTGCTAGCAGGGAATTCTCTGCCTGCCTTTCCCCAGTGCTCTGCAAGCTCTCCAGGACAACATAAAATCTGGGGCTCTGTGCTTTCTTTCCTTCTGAACAAGTGTTACTGTTTTCTGCACAAAAGCGATTCTGCGAAGCAATGTGAACAGGCACAGAGAAGGTGCTAGCAGGGAATTCTCTGCCTGCCTTTCCCCAGTGCTCTGCAAGCTCTCCAGGACAACATAAAATCTGGGGCTCTGTGCTTTCTTTCGTTCTGAACAAGTGTTACTGTTTTCTGCACAAAAGCGATTCTGCGAAGCAATGTGAACAGGCACAGAGAAGGTGCTAGCAGGGAATTCTCTGCCTGCCTTTCCCCAGTGCTCTGCAAGCTCTCCAGGACAACATAAAATCTGGGGCTCTGTGCTTTCTTTCGTTCTGAACAAGTGTTACTGTTTTCTGCACAAAAGCGATTCTGCCAAGCAATGTGAACACTTCTGTTTCCCAGGCACAGAGAAGGTGCTAGCAGGGAATTCTCTGCCTGCCTTTCCCCAGTGCTCTGCAAGCTCTCCAGGACAACATAAAATCTGGGGCTCTGTGCTTTCTTTTGTTCTGAAAAAGTGTTACTGTTGTCTGCACAAAAGCGATTCTGCGAAGCAATGTGAACACTTCTGCTTCCCAGGCACAGAGAAGGTGCTAGCAGGGAATTCTCTGCCTGCCTTTCCCCAGTGCTCTGCAAGCTCTCCAGGACAACATAAAATCTGGGGCTCTGTGCTTTCTTTCCTTCTGAACAAGTGTTACTGTTTTCTGCACAAAAGCGATTCTGCGAAGCAATGTGAACACTTCTGCTTCCCAGGCACAGAGAAGGTGCTAGCAGGGAATTATCTGCATGCATTTCCACAGTGCTCTGCAAGCTCTACAGGACAACGTAGAATCTGGGGCTCTGTGCTTTCTTTCGTTCTGAACAAGTGTTACTGTTTCCTGCACAAAAGCGATTCTGCGAAGCAATGTGAACAGGCACAGAGAAGGTGCTAGCAGGGAATTCTCTGCCTGCCTTTCCCCAGTGCTCTGCAAGCTCTCCAGGACAACATAAAATCTGGGGCTCTGTGCTTTCTTTTGTTCTGAACAAGTGTTACTGTTTTCTGCACAAAAGCGATTCTGCGAAGCAATGGGAAAACTTCTGCTTCCCAGGCACAGAGAAGGTGCTAGCAGGGAATTCTCTGCCTGCCTTTCCCCAGTGCTCTGCAAGCTCTCCAGGACAACATAAAATCTGGGGCTCTGTGCTTTCTTTCGTTCTGAACAAGTGTTACTGTTTTCTGCACAAAAGCGATTCTGCGAAGCAATGGGAAAACTTCTGCTTCCCAGGCACAGAGAAGGTGCTAGCAGGGAATTCTCTGCCTGCCTTTCCCCAGTGCTCTGCAAGCTCTCCAGGACAACAGCAAATCTGGGGCTCTGTGCTTTCTTTCCTTCTGAACACGTGTTACTGTTTTCTGCACAAAAGCGATTCTGCGAAGCAATGTGAACAGGCACAGAGAAGGTGCTAGCAGGGAATTCTCTGCCTGCCTTTCCCCAGTGCTCTGCAAGCTCTCCAGGACAACATAAAATCTGGGGCTCTGTGCTTTCTTTCGTCTGAACAAGTGTTACTGTTTTCTGCACAAAAGCGATTCTGCGAAGCAATGTGAACACTTCTGCTTCCCAGGCACAGAGAAGGTGCTAGCAGGGAATTCTCTGCCTGCCTTTCCCCAGTGCTCTGCAAGCTCTCCAGGACAACATAAAATCTGGGGCTCTGTGCTTTCTTTCCTTCTGAACAAGTGTTACTGTTTTCTGCACAAAAGCGATTCTGCGAAGCAATGTGAACAGGCACAGAGAAGGTGCTAGCAGGGAATTCTCTGCCTGCCTTTCCCCAGTGCTCTGCAAGCTCTCCAGGACAACATAAAATCTGGGGCTCTGTGCTTTCTTTCGTTCTGAACAAGTGTTACTGTTTTCTGCACAAAAGCGATTCTGCGAAGCAATGTGAACAGGCACAGAGAAGGTGCTAGCAGGGAATTCTCTGCCTGCCTTTCCCCAGTGCTCTGCAAGCTCTCCAGGACAACATAAAATCTGGGGCTCTGTGCTTTCTTTCCTTCTGAACAAGTGTTACTGTTTTCTTCACAAAAGCGATTCTGCGAAGCAATGTGAACAGGCACAGAGAAGGTGCTAGCAGGGAATTCTCTGCCTGCCTTTCCCCAGTGCTCTGCAAGCTCTCCAGGACAACATAAAATCTGGGGCTCTGTGCTTTCTTTCGTTCTGAACAAGTGTTACTGTTTTCTGCACAAAAGCGATTTTGCGAAGCAATGTGAACACTTCTGCTTCCCAGGCACAGAGAAGGTGCTAGCAGGGAATTCTCTGCCTGCCTTTCCCCAGTGCTCTGCAAGTTCTCCAGGACTACATAAAATCTGGGGCTCTGTGCTTTCTTTCGTTCTGAACAAGTGTTACTGTTTTCTGCACAAAAGCGATTCTGCGAAGCAATGTGAACACTTCTGCTTCCCAGGCACAGAGAAGGTGCTAGCAGGGAATTCTCTGCCTGCCTTTCCCCAGTGCTCTGCAAGCTCTCCAGGACAACAGCAAATCTGGGGCTCTGTGCTTTCTTTCCTTCTGAACAAGTGTTACTGTTTTCTGCACAAAAGCTATTCTGCGAAGCAATGTGAACAGGCACAGAGAAGGTGCTAGCAGGGAATTCTCTGCCTGCCTTTCCCCAGTGCTCTGCAAGCTCTCCAGGACAACATAAAATCTGGGGCTCTGTGCTTTCTTTCGTTCTGAACAAGTGTTACTGTTTTCTGCACAAAAGCGATTCTGCGAAGCAATGTGAACACTTCTGCTTCCCAGGCACAGAGAAGGTGCTAGCAGGGATTCTCTGCCTGCCTTTCCCCAGTGCTCTGCAAGTTCTCCAGGACAACGTAGAATCTGGGGCTCTGTGCTTTCTTTCGTTCTGAACAACTGTTACTGTTTTCTGCACAAAAGCGATTCTGCGAAGCAATGTGAACAGGCACAGAGAAGGTGCTAGCAGGGAATTCTCTGCCTGCCTTTCCCCAGTGCTCTGCAAGCTCCCCAGGACAACATAAAATCTGGGGCTCTGTGCTTTCTTTTGTTCTGAACAAGTGTTACTGTTTTCTGCACAAAAGCGATTCTGCGAAGCAATGTGAACACTTCTGCTTCCCAGGCACAGAGAAGGTGCTAGCAGGGAATTCTCTGCCTGCCTTTCCCCAGTGCTCTGCAAGCTCTCCAGGACAACATAAAATCTGGGGCTCTGTGCTTTCTTTCCTTCTGAACAAGTGTTACTGTTTTCTGCACAAAAGCGATTCTGCGAAGCAATGTGAACAGGCACAGAGAAGGTGCTAGCAGGGAATTCTCTGCCTGCCTTTCCCCAGTGCTCTGCCAGCTCTCCAGGACAACATAAAATCTGGGGCTCTGTGCTTTCTTTCGTTCTGAACAAGTGTTACTGTTTTCTGCACAAAAGCGATTCTGCGAAGCAATGTGAACACTTCTGCTTCCCAGGCACAGAGAAGGTGCTAGCAGGGAATTCTCTGCCTGCCTTTCCCCAGTGCTCTGCAAGCTCTCCAGGACAACATAAAATCTGGGGCTCTGTGCTTTCTTTCGTTCTGAACAAGTGTTACTCTTTTCTGCACAAAAGCGATTCTGCGAAGCAATGTGAACAGGCACAGAGAAGGTGCTAGCAGGGAATTCTCTGCCTGCCTTTCCCCAGTGCTCTGCAAGCTCTCCAGGACAACATAAAATCTGGGGCTCTGTGCTTTCTTTCGTTCTGAACAAGTGTTACTGTTTTCTGCACAAAAGCGATTCTGCGAAGCAATGTGAACACTTCTGTTTCCCAGGCACAGAGAAGGTGCTAGCAGGGATTCTCTGCCTGCCTTTCCCCAGTGCTCTGCAAGCTCTCCAGGACAACGTAGAATCTGGGGCTCTGTGCTTTCTTTCGTTCTGAAAAACTGTTACTGTTTTCTGCACAAAAGCGATTCTGCGAAGCAATGTGAACAGGCACAGAGAAGGTGCTAGCAGGGAATTCTCTGCCTGCCTTTCCCCAGTGCTCTGCAAGCTCTCCAGGACAACATAAAATCTCGGGCTCTGTGCTTTCTTTCCTTCTGAACAAGTGTTACTGTTTTCTGCACAAAAGCGATTCTGCGAAGCAATGTGAACACTTCTGCTTCCCAGGCACAGAGAAGGTGCTAGCAGGGAATTCTCTGCCTGCCTTTCCCCAGTGCTCTGCAAGCTCTCCAGGACAACGTAGAATCTGGGGCTCTGTGCTTTCTTTCGTTCTGAACAAGTGTTACTGTTTTCTGCACAAAAGCGATTCTGCCAAGCAATGTGAACAGGCACAGAGAAGGTGCTAGCAGGGAATTCTCTGCCTGCCTTTCCCCAGTGCTCTGCAAGCTCTCCAGGACAACATAAAATCTGGGGCTCTGTGCTTTCTTTCGTTCTGAACAAGTGTTACTGTTTTCTGCACAAAAGCGATTCTGCGAAGCAATGTGAACACTTCTGCTTCCCAGGCACAGAGAAGGTGCTAGCAGGGAATTCTCTGCCTGCCTTTCCCCAGTGCTCTGCAAGCTCTCCAGGACAACATAAAATCTGGGGCTCTGTGCTTTCTTTCCTTCTGAACAAGTGTTACTGTTTTCTGCACAAAAGCGATTCTGCGAAGCAATGTGAACAGGCACAGAGAAGGTGCTAGCAGGGAATTCTCTGCCTGCCTTTCCCCAGTGCTCTGCAAGCTCTCCAGGACAACATAAAATCTGGGGCTCTGTGCTTTCTTTCGTTCTGAACAAGTGTTACTGTTTTCTGCACAAAAGCGATTCTGCGAAGCAATGTGAACACTTCTGCTTCCCAGGCACAGAGAAGGTGCTAGCAGGGAATTCTCTGCCTGCCTTTCCCCAGTGCTCTGCAAGCTCTCCAGGACAACATAAAATCTGGGGCTCTGTGCTTTCTTCCGTTCTGAAGAAGTGTTACTGTTTTCTGCACAAAAGCGATTCTGCGAAGCAATGTGAACAGGCACAGAGAAGGTGCTAGCAGGGATTCTCTGCCTGCCTTTCCCCAGTGCTCTGCAAGCTCTCCAGGACAACGTAGAATCTGGGGCTCTGTGCTTTCTTTCGTTCTGAACAAGTGTTACTGTTTTCTGCACAAAAGCGATTCTGCGAAGCAATGTGAACACTTCTGCTTCCCAGGCACAGAGAAGGTGCTAGCAGGGATTCTCTGCCTGCCTTTCCCCAGTGCACTGCAAGCTCTCCAGGACAACGTAGAATCTGGGGCTCTGTGCTTTCTTTCGTTCTGAACAACTGTTACTGTTTTCTGCACAAAAGCGATTCTGCGAAGCAATGTGAACAGGCACAGAGAAGGTGCTAGCAGGGAATTCTCTGCCTGCCTTTCCCCAGTGCTCTGCAAGCTCTCCAGGACAACATAAAATCTGGGGCTCTGTGCTTTCTTTTGTTCTGAACAAGGGTTACTGTTTTCTGCACAAAAGCGATTCTGCCAAGCAATGTGAACACTTCTGCTTCCCAGGCACAGAGAAGGTGCTAGCAGGGAATTCTCTGCCTGCCTTTCCCCAGTGCTCTGCAAGCTCTCCAGGACAACATAAAATCTCGGGCTCTGTGCTTTCTTTCCTTCTGAACAAGTGTTACTGTTTTCTGCACAAAAGCGATTCTGCGAAGCAATGTGAACACTTCTGCTTCCCAGGCACAGAGAAGGTGCTAGCAGGGAATTCTCTGCCTGCCTTTCCCCAGTGCTCTGCAAGCTCTCCAGGACAACGTAGAATCTGGGGCTCTGTGCTTTCTTTCGTTCTGAACAAGTGTTACTGTTTTCTGCACAAAAGCGATTCTGCCAGGCAATGTCAACACTTCTGTTTCCCAGGCACAGAGAAGGTGCTAGCAGGGATTCTCTGCCTGTCTTTCCCCAGTGCTCTGCAAGCTCTCCAGGACAACATAAAATCTGGGGCTCTGTGCTTTCTTTCCTTCTGAACAAGTGTTACTGTTTTCTGCACAAAAGCGATTCTGCGAAGCAATGTGAACACTTCTGCTTCCCAGGCACAGAGAAGGTGCTAGCAGGGAATTATCTGCATGAATTTCCGCAGTGCTCTGCAAGCTCTACAGGACAACGTAGAATCTGGGGCTCTGTGCTTTCTTTCGTTCTGAACAAGTGTTACTCTTTTCTGCACAAAAGCGATTCTGCGAAGCAATGTGAACAGGCACAGAGAAGGTGCTAGCAGGGAATTCTCTGCCTGCCTTTCCCCAGTGCTCTGCAAGCTCTCCAGGACAACATAAAATCTGGGGCTCTGTGCTTTCTTTCGTTCTGAACAAGTGTTACTGTTTTCTGCACAAAAGCGATTCTGCCAAGCAATGTGAACACTTCTGTTTCCCAGGCACAGAGAAGGTGCTAGCAGGGAATTCTCTGCCTGCCTTTCCCCAGTGCTCTGCAAGCTCTCCAGGACAACATAAAATCTGGGGCTCTGTGCTTTCTTTTGTTCTGAAAAAGTGTTACTGTTGTCTGCACAAAAGCGATTCTGCGAAGCAATGTGAACACTTCTGCTTCCCAGGCACAGAGAAGGTGCTAGCAGGGAATTCTCTGCCTGCCTTTCCCCAGTGCTCTGCAAGCTCTCCAGGACAACATAAAATCTGGGGCTCTGTGCTTTCTTTCCTTCTGAACAAGTGTTACTGTTTTCTGCACAAAAGCGATTCTGCGAAGCAATGTGAACACTTCTGCTTCCCAGGCACAGAGAAGGTGCTAGCAGGGAATTATCTGCATGCATTTCCGCAGTGCTCTGCAAGCTCTCCAGGACAACGTAGAATCTGGGGCTCTGTGCTTTCTTTCGTTCTGAACAAGTGTTACTGTTTCCTGCACAAAAGCGATTCTGCGAAGCAATGTGAACAGGCACAGAGAAGGTGCTAGCAGGGAATTCTCTGCCTGCCTTTCCCCAGTGCTCTGCAAGCTCTCCAGGACAACATAAAATCTGGGGCTCTGTGCTTTCTTTCGTTCTGAACAAGTGTTACTGTTTTCTGCACAAAAGCGATTCTGCGAAGCAATGTGAACACTTCTGCTTCCCAGGCACAGAGAAGGTGCTAGCAGGGAATTCTCTGCCTGCCTTTCCCCAGTGCTCTGCAAGCTCTCCAGGACAACAGCAAATCTGGGGCTCTGTGCTTTCTTTCCTTCTGAACACGTGTTACTGTTTTCTGCACAAAAGCGATTCTGCGAAGCAATGTGAACAGGCACAGAGAAGGTGCTAGCAGGGAATTCTCTGCCTGCCTTTCCCCAGTGCTCTGCAAGCTCTCCAGCACAACATAAAATCTGGGGCTCTGTGCTTTCTTTTGTTCTGAACAAGTGTTACTGTTTTCTGCACAAAAGCGATTCTGCGAAGCAATGTGAACACTTCTGCTTCCCAGGCACAGAGAAGGTGCTAGCAGGGAATTCTCTGCCTGCCTTTCCCCAGTGCTCTGCAAGCTCTCCAGGACAACATAAAATCTGGGGCTCTGTGCTTTCTTTCCTTCTGAACAAGTGTTACTGTTTTCTGCACAAAAGCGATTCTGCGAAGCAATGTGAACAGGCACAGAGAAGGTGCTAGCAGGGAATTCTCTGCCTGCCTTTCCCCAGTGCTCTGCAAGCTCTCCAGGACAACATAAAATCTGGGGCTCTGTGCTTTCTTTCGTTCTGAACAAGTGTTACTGTTTTCTGCACAAAAGCGATTCTGCGAAGCAATGTGAACAGGCACAGAGAAGGTGCTAGCAGGGAATTCTCTGCCTGCCTTTCCCCAGTGCTCTGCAAGCTCTCCAGGACAACATAGAATCTGGGGCTCTGTGCTTTCTTTCGTTCTGAACAAGTGTTACTGTTTTCTGCACAAAAGCGATTCTGCGAAGCAGTGTGAACACTTCTGCTTCCCAGGCACAGAGAAGGTGCTAGCAGGGAATTCTCTGCCTGCCTTTCCCCAGTGCTCTGCAAGCTCTCCAGGACAAACGTAGAATCTGGGGCTCTGTGCTTTCTTTCGTTCTGAACAAGTGTTACTCTTTTCTGCACAAAAGCGATTCTGCGAAGCAATGTGAACACTTCTGCTTCCCAGGCACAGAGAAGGTGCTAGCAGGGATTCTCTGCCTGCCTTTCCCCAGTGCTCTGCAAGCTCTACAGGACAACATAAAATCTGGGGCTCTGTGCTTTCTTTCGTTCTGAACAAGTGTTACTGTTTTCTGCACAAAAGCGATTTTGCGAAGCAATGTGAACACTTCTGCTTCCCAGGCACAGAGAAGGTGCTAGCAGGGAATTCTCTGCCTGCCTTTCCCCAGTGCACTGCAAGCTCTCCAGGACAACATAAAATCTGGGGCTCTGTGCTTTCTTTCGTTCTGAACAAGTGTTACTGTTTTCTGCACAAAAGCGATTCTGCGAAGCAATGTGAACACTTCTGCTTCCCAGGCACAGAGAAGGTGCTAGCAGGGATTCTCTGCCTGCCTTTCCCCAGTGCTCTGCAAGTTCTCCAGGACTACATAAAATCTGGGGCTCTGTGCTTTCTTTCGTTCTGAACAAGTGTTACTGTTTTCTGCACAAAAGCGATTCTGCGAAGCAATGTGAACACTTCTGCTTCCCAGGCACAGAGAAGGTGCTAGCAGGGAATTCTCTGCCTGCCTTTCCCCAGTGCTCTGCAAGCTCTCCAGGACAACAGCAAATCTGGGGCTCTGTGCTTTCTTTCCTTCTGAACAAGTGTTACTGTTTTCTGCACAAAAGCTATTCTGCGAAGCAATGTGAACAGGCACAGAGAAGGTGCTAGCAGGGAATTCTCTGCCTGCCTTTCCCCAGTGCTCTGCAAGCTCTCCAGGACAACATAGAATCTGGGGCTCTGTGCTTTCTTTCGTTCTGAACAAGTGTTACTGTTTTCTGCACAAAAGCGATTCTGCGAAGCAGTGTGAACACTTCTGCTTCCCAGGCACAGAGAAGGTGCTAGCAGGGAATTCTCTGCCTGCCTTTCCCCAGTGCTCTGCAAGCTCTCCAGGACAAACGTAGAATCTGGGGCTCTGTGCTTTCTTTCGTTCTGAACAAGTGTTACTGTTTTCTGCACAAAAGCGATTCTGCGAAGCAATGTGAACACTTCTGCTTCCCAGGCACAGAGAAGGTGCTAGCAGGGATTCTCTGCCTGCCTTTCCCCAGTGCTCTGCAAGCTCTACAGGACAACGTAGAATCTGGGGCTCTGTGCTTTCTTTCGTTCTGAACAACTGTTACTGTTTTGTGCACAAAAGCGTTTCTGCGAAGCAATGTGAACAGGCACAGAGAAGGTGCTAGCAGGGAATTCTCTGCCTGCCTTTCCCCAGTGCTCTGCAAGCTCTCCAGGACAACAGCAAATCTGGGGCTCTGTGCTTTCTTTTGTTCTGAACAACTGTTACTGTTTTCTGCACAAAAGCGATTCTGCGAAGCAATGTGAACACTTCTGCTTCCCAGGCACAGAGAAGGTGCTAGCAGGGAATTCTCTGCCTGCCTTTCCCCAGTGCTCTGCAAGCTCTCCAGGACAACATAAAATCTGGGGCTCTGTGCTTTCTTTCCTTCTGAACAAGTGTTACTGTTTTCTTCACAAAAGCGATTCTGCGAAGCAATGTGAACAGGCACAGAGAAGGTGCTAGCAGGGAATTCTCTGCCTGCCTTTCCCCAGTGCTCTGCAAGCTCTCCAGGACAACATAAAATCTGGGGCTCTGTGCTTTCTTTCGTTCTGAACAAGTGTTACTGTTTTCTGCACAAAAGCGATTTTGCGAAGCAATGTGAACACTTCTGCTTCCCAGGCACAGAGAAGGTGCTAGCAGGGAATTCTCTGCCTGCCTTTCCCCAGTGCACTGCAAGCTCTCCAGGACAACATAAAATCTGGGGCTCTGTGCTTTCTTTTGTTCTGAACAAGTGTTACTGTTTTCTGCACAAAAGCGATTCTGCGAAGCAATGTGAACACTTCTGCTTCCCAGGCACAGAGAAGGTGCTAGCAGGGATTCTCTGCCTGCCTTTCCCCAGTGCTCTGCAAGTTCTCCAGGACTACATAAAATCTGGGGCTCTGTGCTTTCTTTCGTTCTGAACAAGTGTTACTGTTTTCTGCACAAAAGCGATTCTGCGAAGCAATGTGAACACTTCTGCTTCCCAGGCACAGAGAAGGTGCTAGCAGGGAATTCTCTGCCTGCCTTTCCCCAGTGCTCTGCAAGCTCTCCAGGACAACAGCAAATCTGGGGCTCTGTGCTTTCTTTCCTTCTGAACAAGTGTTACTGTTTTCTGCACAAAAGCTATTCTGCGAAGCAATGTGAACAGGCACAGAGAAGGTGCTAGCAGGGAATTCTCTGCCTGCCTTTCCCCAGTGCTCTGCAAGCTCTCCAGGACAACATAAAATCTGGGGCTCTGTGCTTTCTTTCGTTCTGAACAAGTGTTACTGTTTTCTGCACAAAAGCGATTCTGCGAAGCAATGTGAACACTTCTGCTTCCCAGGCACAGAGAAGGTGCTAGCAGGGATTCTCTGCCTGCCTTTCCCCAGTGCTCTGCAAGCTCTCCAGGACAACGTAGAATCTGGGGCTCTGTGCTTTCTTTCGTTCTGAACAACTGTTACTGTTTTCTGCACAAAAGCGATTCTGCGAAGCAATGTGAACAGGCACAGAGAAGGTGCTAGCAGGGAATTCTCTGCCTGCCTTTCCCCAGTGCTCTGCAAGCTCCCCAGGACAACATAAAATCTGGGGCTCTGTGCTTTCTTTTGTTCTGAACAAGTGTTACTGTTTTCTGCACAAAAGCGATTCTGCGAAGCAATGTGAACACTTCTGCTTCCCAGGCACAGAGAAGGTGCTAGCAGGGAATTCTCTGCCTGCCTTTCCCCAGTGCTCTGCAAGCTCTCCAGGACAACATAAAATCTGGGGCTCTGTGCTTTCTTTCGTCTGAACAAGTGTTACTGTTTTCTGCACAAAAGCGATTCTGCGAAGCAATGTGAACACTTCTGCTTCCCAGGCACAGAGAAGGTGCTAGCAGGGAATTCTCTGCCTGCCTTTCCCCAGTGCTCTGCAAGCTCTCCAGGACAACAGCAAATCTGGGGCTCTGTGCTTTCTTTCGTTCTGAACAAGTGTTACTGTTTTCTGCACAAAAGCGATTCTGCGAAGCAATGTGAACAGGCACAGAGAAGGTGCTAGCAGGGAATTCTCTGCCTGCCTTTCCCCAGTGCTCTGCAAGCTCTCCAGGACAACATAGAATCTGGGGCTCTGTGCTTTCTTTCGTTCTGAACAAGTGTTACTGTTTTCTGCACAAAAGCGATTCTGCGAAGCAGTGTGAAGACTTCTGCTTCCCAGGCACAGAGAAGGTGCTAGCAGGGAATTCTCTGCCTGCCTTTCCCCAGTGCTCTGCAAGCTCTCCAGGACAACATAAAATCTGGGGCTCTGTGCTTTCTTTCCTTCTGAACAAGTGTTACTGTTTTCTGCACAAAAGCGATTCTGCGAAGCAATGTGAACACTTCTGCTTCCCAGGCACAGAGAAGGTGCTAGCAGGGAATTCTCTGCCTGCCTTTCCCCAGTGCACTGCAAGCTCTCCAGGACAACATAAAATCTGGGGCTCTGTGCTTTCTTTCCTTCTGAACAAGTGTTACTGTTTTCTGCACAAAAGCGATTCTGCGAAGCAATGGGAAAACTTCTGCTTCCCAGGCACAGAGAAGGTGCTAGCAGGGAATTCTCTGCCTGCCTTTCCCCAGTGCTCTGCAAGCTCCCCAGGACAACATAAAATCTGGGGCTCTGTGCTTTCTTTTGTTCTGAACAAGTGTTACTGTTTTCTGCACAAAAGCGATTCTGCGAAGCAATGTGAACACTTCTGCTTCCCAGGCACAGAGAAGGTGCTAGCAGGGAATTCTCTGCCTGCCTTTCCCCAGTGCTCTGCAAGCTCTCCAGGACAACATAAAATCTGGGGCTCTGTGCTTTCTTTCGTCTGAACAAGTGTTACTGTTTTCTGCACAAAAGCGATTCTGCGAAGCAATGTGAACACTTCTGCTTCCCAGGCACAGAGAAGGTGCTAGCAGGGAATTCTCTGCCTGCCTTTCCCCAGTGCTCTGCAAGCTCTCCAGGACAACGTAGAATCTGGGGCTCTGTGCTTTCTTTCGTTCTGAACAAGTGTTACTGTTTTCTGCACAAAAGCGATTCTGCGAAGCAATGTGAACAGGCACAGAGAAGGTGCTAGCAGGGAATTCTCTGCCTGCCTTTCCCCAGTGCTCTGCAAGCTCTCCAGGACAACAGCAAATCTGGGGCTCTGTGCTTTCTTTCCTTCTGAACAAGTGTTACTGTTTTCTGCACAAAAGCCATTCTGCGAAGCAATGTGAACAGGCACAGAGAAGCTGCTAGCAGGGAATTCTCTGCCTGCCTTTCCCCAGTGCTCTGCAAGCTCTCCAGGACAACATAGAATCTGGGGCTCTGTGCTTTCTTTCGTTCTGAACAAGTGTTACTGTTTTCTGCACAAAAGCGATTCTGCGAAGCAGTGTGAACACTTCTGCTTCCAAGGCACAGAGAAGGTGCTAGCAGGGAATTCTCTGCCTGCCTTTCCCCAGTGCTCTGCAAGCTCTCCAGGACAACAGCAAATCTGGGGCTCTGTGCTTTCTTTTGTTCTGAACAACTGTTACTGTTTTCTGCACAAAAGCGATTCTGCGAAGCAATGTGAACACTTCTGCTTCCCAGGCACAGAGAAGGTGCTAGCAGGGAATTCTCTGCCTGCCTTTCCCCAGTGCTCTGCAAGCTCTCCAGGACAACATAAAATCTGGGGCTCTGTGCTTTCTTTCCTTCTGAACAAGTGTTACTGTTTTCTGCACAAAAGCGATTCTGCGAAGCAATGTGAACACTTCTGCTTCCCAGGCACAGAGAAGGTGCTAGCAGGGATTCTCTGCCTGCCTTTCCCCAGTGCTCTGCAAGTTCTCCAGGACTACATAAAATCTGGGGCTCTGTGCTTTCTTTCGTACTGAACAAGTGTTACTGTTTTCTGCACAAAAGCGATTCTGCGAAGCAATGTGAACACTTCTGCTTCCCAGGCACAGAGAAGGTGCTAGCAGGGAATTCTCTGCCTGCCTTTCCCCAGTGCTCTGCAAGCTCTCCAGGACAACATAAAATCTGGGGCTCTGTGCTTTCTTTCCTTCTGAACAAGTGTTACTGTTTTCTGCACAAAAGCGATTCTGCGAAGCAATGGGAAAACTTCTGCTTCCCAGGCACAGAGAAGGTGCTAGCAGGGAATTCTCTGCCTGCCTTTCCCCAGTGCTCTGCAAGCTCTCCAGGACAACATAAAATCTGGGGCTCTGTGCTTTCTTTCCTTCTGAACAAGTGTTACTGTTTTCTGCACAAAAGCGATTCTGCGAAGCAATGTGAACAGGCACAGAGAAGGTGCTAGCAGGGAATTCTCTGCCTGCCTTTCCCCAGTGCTCTGCAAGCTCTCCAGGACAACATAAAATCTGGGGCTCTGTGCTTTCTTTCGTTCTGAACAACTGTTACTGTTTTCTGCACAAAAGCGATTCTGCGAAGCAATGTGAACAGTTCTGCTTCCCAGGCACAGAGAAGGTGCTAGCAGGGAATTCTCTGCCTGCCTTTCCCCAGTGCTCTGCAAGCTCTCCAGGACAACATAAAATCTGGGGCTCTGTGCTTTCTTCCGTTCTGAACAAGTGTTACTGTTTTCTGCACAAAAGCGATTCTGCGAAGCAATGTGAACAGGCACAGAGAAGGTGCTAGCAGGGAATTCTCTGCCTGCCTTTCCCCAGTGCTCTGCAAGCTCTCCAGGACAACATAAAATCTGGGGCTCTGTGCTTTCTTTCCTTCTGAACAAGTGTTACTGTTTTCTGCACAAAAGCGATTCTGCGAAGCAATGTGAACACTTGTGCTTCCCAGGCACAGAGAAGGTGCTAGCAGGGATTCTCTGCCTGCCTTTCCCCAGTGCTCTGCAAGCTCTCCAGGACAACGTAGAATCTGGGGCTCTGTGCTTTCTTTCGTTCTGAACAACTGTTACTGTTTTCTGCACAAAAGCGATTCTGCGAAGCAATGTGAACAGGCACAGAGAAGGTGCTAGCAGGGAATTCTCTGCCTGCCTTTCCCCAGTGCTCTGCAAGCTCTCCAGGACAACATAAAATCTGGGGCTCTGTGCTTTCTTTTGTTCTGAACAAGTGTTACTGTTTTCTGCACAAAAGCGATTCTGCGAAGCAATGTGAACACTTCTGCTTCCCAGGCACAGAGAAGGTGCTAGCAGGGAATTCTCTGCCTGCCTTTCCCCAGTGCTCTGCAAGCTCTCCAGGACAACAGCAAATCTGGGGCTCTGTGCTTTCTTTCGTTCTGAACAAGTGTTACTCTTTTCTGCACAAAAGCGATTCTGCGAAGCAATGTGAACAGGCACAGAGAAGGTGCTAGCAGGGAATTCTCTGCCTGCCTTTCCCCAGTGCTCTGCAAGCTCTCCAGGACAACATAAAATCTGGGGCTCTGTGCTTTCTTTCGTTCTGAACAAGTGTTACTGTTTTCTGCACAAAAGCGATTCTGCGAAGCAATGTGAACACTTCTGCTTCCCAGGCACAGAGAAGGTGCTAGCAGGGAATTCTCTGCATGCATTTCCGCAGTGCTCTGCAAGCTCTACAAGACAACGTAGAATCTGGGGCTCTGTGCTTTCTTTCGTTCTGAACAAGTGTTACTGTTTTCTGCACAAAAGCGATTCTGCGAAGCAATGTGAACAGGCACAGAGAAGGTGCTAGCAGGGAATTCTCTGCCTGCCTTTCCCCAGTGCTCTGCCAGCTCTCCAGGACAACATAAAATCTGGGGCTCTGTGCTTTCTTTCCTTCTGAACAAGTGTTACTGTTTTCTGCACAAAAGCGATTCTGCGAAGCAATGGGAAAACTTCTGCTTCCCAGGCACAGAGAAGGTGCTAGCAGGGAATTCTCTGCCTGCCTTTCCCCAGTGCTCTGCAAGCTCTCTAGGACACCGTAGAATCTGGGGCTCTGTGCTTTCTTTCGTTCTGAACAAGTGTTACTGTTTTCTGCACAAAAGCGATTCTGCGAAGCAGTGTGAAGACTTCTGCTTCCCAGGCACAGAGAAGGTGCTAGCAGGGAATTCTCTGCCTGCCTTTCCCCAGTGCTCTGCAAGCTCTCCAGGACAACATAAAATCTGGGGCTCTGTGCTTTCTTTCCTTCTGAACAAGTGTTACTGTTTTCTGCACAAAAGCGATTCTGCGAAGCAATGTGAACAGGCACAGAGAAGGTGCTAGCAGGGAATTCTCTGCCTGCCTTTCCCCAGTGCTCTGCAAGCTCTCCAGGACAACAGCAAATCTGGGGCTCTGTGCTTTCTTTCCTTCTGAACAAGTGTTACTGTTTTCTGCACAAAAGCGATTCTGTGAAGCAATGTGAACAGGCACAGAGAAGGTGCTAGCAGGGAATTCTCTGCCTGCCTTTCCCCAGTGCTCTGCAAGCTCTCCAGGACAACATAAAATCTGGGGCTCTGTGCTTTCTTTCGTTCTGAACAACTGTTACTGTTTTCTGCACAAAAGCGATTCTGCGAAGCAATGTGAACACTTCTGCTTCCCAGGCACAGAGAAGGTGCTAGCAGGGAATTCTCTGCCTGCCTTTCCCCAGTGCTCTGCAAGCTCTCCAGGACAACGTAGAATCTGGGGCTCTGTGCTTTCTTTCGTTCTGAACAAGTGTTACTGTTTTCTGCACAAAAGCGATTCTGCGAAGCAATGTGAACAGGCACAGAGAAGGTGCTAGCAGGGAATTCTCTGCCTGCCTTTCCCCAGTGCTCTGCCAGCTCTCCAGGACAACATAAAATCTGGGGCTCTGTGCTTTCTTTCGTTCTGAACAAGTGTTACTGTTTTCTGCACAAAAGCGATTCTGCGAAGCAATGGGAAAACTTCTGCTTCCCAGGCACAGAGAAGGTGCTAGCAGGGATTCTCTGCCTGCCTTTCCCCAGTGCTCTGAAAGCTCTCCAGGACAACAGCAAATCTGGGGCTCTGTGCTTTCTTTCGTTCTGAACAAGTGTTACTGTTTTCTGCACAAAAGCGATTCTGCAAAGCAGTGTGAACACTTCTGCTTCCCAGGCACAGAGAAGGTGCTAGCAGGGAATTCTCTGCCTGCCTTTCCCCAGTGCTCTGCAAGCTCTCCAGGACAACGTAGAATCTGGGGCTCTGTGCTTTCTTTCGTTCTGAACAAGTGTTACTGTTTTCTGCACAAAAGCGATTCTGCGAAGGAATGTGAACACTTCTGCTTCCCAGGCACAGAGAAGGTGCTAGCAGGGAATTCTCTGCCTGCCTTTCCCCAGTGCTCTGCAAGCTCTCCAGGACAACATAAAATCTGGGGCTCTGTGCTTTCTTTCCTTCTGAACAAGTGTTACTGTTTTCTGCACAAAAGCGATTCTGTGAAGCAATGTGAACAGGCACAGAGAAGGTGCTAGCAGGGAATTCTCTGCCTGCCTTTCCCCAGTGCTCTGCAAGCTCTCCAGGACAACATAAAATCTGGGGCTCTGTGCTTTCTTTCGTTCTGAACAACTGTTACTGTTTTCTGCACAAAAGCGATTCTGCGAAGCAATGTGAACACTTCTGCTTCCCAGGCACAGAGAAGGTGCTAGCAGGGAATTCTCTGCCTGCCTTTCCCCAGTGCTCTGCAAGCTCTCCAGGACAACATAAAATCTGGGGCTCTGTGCTTTCTTTCGTTCTGAACAAGTGTTACTGTTTTCTGCACAAAAGCGATTCTGCGAAGCAATGTGAACAGGCACAGAGAAGGTGCTAGCAGGGAATTCTCTGCCTGCCTTTCCCCAGTGCTCTGCAAGCTCTCCAGGACAACATAGAATCTGGGGCTCTGTGCTTTCTTTCGTTCTGAACAAGTGTTACTGTTTTCTGCACAAAAGCGATTCTGCGAAGCAGTGTGAACACTTCTGCTTCCCAGGCACAGAGAAGGTGCTAGCAGGGAATTCTCTGCCTGCCTTTCCCCAGTGCTCTGCAAGCTCTCCAGGACAACGTAGAATCTGGGGCTCTGTGCTTTCTTTCGTTCTGAACAAGTGTTACTGTTTTCTGCACAAAAGCGATTCTGCGAAGCAATGTGAACACTTCTGCTTCCCAGGCACAGAGAAGGTGCTAGCAGGGATTCTCTGCCTGCCTTTCCCCAGTGCTCTGCAAGCTCTCCAGGACAACATAAAATCTGGGGCTCTGTGCTTTCTTTCGTTCTGAACAACTGTTACTGTTTTCTGCACAAAAGCGTTTCTGCGAAGCAATGTGAACAGGCACAGAGAAGGTGCTAGCAGGGAATTCTCTGCCTGCCTTTCCCCAGTGCTCTGCAAGCTCTCCAGGACAACAGCAAATCTGGGGCTCTGTGCTTTCTTTTGTTCTGAACAACTGTTACTGTTTTCTGCACAAAAGCGATTCTGCGAAGCAATGTGAACACTTCTGCTTCCCAGGCACAGAGAAGGTGCTAGCAGGGAATTCTCTGCCTGCCTTTCCCCAGTGCTCTGCAAGCTCTCCAGGACAACATAAAATCTGGGGCTCTGTGCTTTCTTTCGTTCTGAACAAGTGTTACTGTTTTCTGCACAAAAGCGATTCTGCGAAGCAATGTGAACAGGCACAGAGAAGGTGCTAGCAGGGAATTCTCTGCCTGCCTTTCCCCAGTGCTCTGCAAGCTCTCCAGGACAACATAAAATCTGGGGCTCTGTGCTTTCTTTCGTTCTGAACAAGTGTTACTGTTTTCTGCACAAAAGCGATTCTGCGAAGCAATGGGAACACTTCTGCTTCCCAGGCACAGAGAAGGTGCTAGCAGGGAATTCTCTGCCTGCCTTTCCCCAGTGCTCTGCAAGCTCTCCAGGACAACGTAGAATCTGGGGCTCTGTGCTTTCTTTCCTTCTGAACAAGTGTTACTGTTTTCTGCACAAAAGCGATTCTGCGAAGCAATGTGAACACTTCTGCTTCCCAGGCACAGAGAAGGTGCTAGCAGGGAATTCTCTGCCTGCCTTTCCCCAGTGCACTGCAAGCTCTCCAGGACAACATAAAATCTGGGGCTCTGTGCTTTCTTACGTTCTGAACAACTGTTACTGTTTTCTGCACAAAAGCGATTCTGCGAAGCAATGGGAAAACTTCTGCTTCCCAGGCACAGAGAAGGTGCTAGCAGGGATTCTCTGCCTGCCTTTCCCCAGTGCTCTGCAAGTTCTCCAGGACTACATAAAATCTGGGGCTCTGTGCTTTCTTTCGTTCTGAACAAGTGTTACTGTTTTCTGCACAAAAGCGATTCTGCGAAGCAATGTGAACAGGCACAGAGAAGGTGCTAGCAGGGAATTCTCTGCCTGCCTTTCCCCAGTGCTCTGCAAGCTCTCCAGGACAACAGCAAATCTGGGGCTCTGTGCTTTCTTTTGTTCTGAACAACTGTTACTGTTTTCTGCACAAAAGCGATTCTGCGAAGCAATGTGAACACTTCTGCTTCCCAGGCACAGAGAAGGTGCTAGCAGGGAATTCTCTGCCTGCCTTTCCCCAGTGCTCTGCAAGCTCTCCAGGACAACATAAAATCTGGGGCTCTGTGCTTTCTTTCGTTCTGAACAAGTGTTACTGTTTTCTGCACAAAAGCGATTCTGCGAAGCAATGTGAACAGGCACAGAGAAGGTGCTAGCAGGGAATTGTCTGCCTGCCTTTCCCCAGTGCTCTGCAAGCTCTCCAGGACAACATAAAATCTGGGGCTCTGTGCTTTCTTTCGTTCTGAACAAGTGTTACTGTTTTCTGCACAAAAGCGATTCTGCGAAGCAATGGGAACACTTCTGCTTCCCAGGCACAGAGAAGGTGCTAGCAGGGAATTCTCTGCCTGCCTTTCCCCAGTGCTCTGCAAGCTCTCCAGGACAACGTAGAATCTGGGGCTCTGTGCTTTCTTTCGTTCTGAACAAGTGTTACTGTTTTCTGCACAAAAGCGATTCTGCGAAGCAATGTGAACACTTCTGCTTCCCAGGCACAGAGAAGGTGCTAGCAGGGAATTCTCTGCCTGCCTTTCCCCAGTGCACTGCAAGCTCTCCAGGACAACATAAAATCTGGGGCTCTGTGCTTTCTTTCGTTCTGAACAAGTGTTACTGTTTTCTGCACAAAAGCGATTCTGCGAAGCAATGGGAAAACTTCTGCTTCCCAGGCACAGAGAAGGTGCTAGCAGGGAATTCTCTGCCTGCCTTTCCCCAGTGCTCTGCAAGCTCTCCAGGACAACATAAAATCTGGGGCTCTGTGCTTTCTTTCCTTCTGAACAAGTGTTACTGTTTTCTGCACAAAAGCGATTCTGCGAAGCAATGTGAACAGGCACAGAGAAGGTGCTAGCAGGGAATTCTCTGCCTGCCTTTCCCCAGTGCTCTGCAAGCTCTCCAGGACAACATAAAATCTGGGGCTCTGTGCTTTCTTTCGTTCTGAACAAGTGTTACTGTTTTCTGCACAAAAGCGATTCTGCGAAGCAATGTGAACACTTCTGCTTCCCAGGCACAGAGAAGGTGCTAGCAGGGAATTCTCTGCCTGCCTTTCCCCAGTGCTCTGCAAGCTCTCCAGGACAACGTAGAATCTGGGGCTCTGTGCTTTCTTTCGTTCTGAACAAGTGTTACTGTTTTCTGCACAAAAGCGATTCTGCGAAGCAATGTGAACAGGCACAGAGAAGGTGCTAGCAGGGAATTCTCTGCCTGCCTTTCCCCAGTGCTCTGCAAGCTCTCCAGGACAACATAAAATCTGGGGCTCTGTGCTTTCTTTTGTTCTGAAAAAGTCTTACTGTTGTCTGCACAAAAGCGATTCTGCGAAGCAATGTGAACACTTCTGCTTCCCAGGCACAGAGAAGGTGCTAGCAGGGAATTCTCTGCCTGCCTTTCCCCAGTGCTCTGCAAGCTCTCCAGGACAACATAAAATCTGGGGCTCTGTGCTTTCTTTCGTTCTGAACAAGTGTTACTGTTTTCTGCACAAAAGCGATTCTGCGAAGCAATGTGAACACTTCTGCTTCCCAGGCACAGAGAAGGTGCTAGCAGGGAATTCTCTGCCTGCCTTTCCCCAGTGCTCTGCAAGCTCTCCAGGACAACATAAAATCTGGGGCTCTGTGCTTTCTTTCGTTCTGAACAAGTGTTACTGTTTTCTGCACAAAAGCGATTCTGCGAAGCAATGTGAACACTTCTGCTTCCCAGGCACAGAGAAGGTGCTAGCAGGGAATTCTCTGCATGCATTTCCGCAGTGCTCTGCAAGCTCTACAGGACAACGTAGAATCTGGGGCTCTGTGCTTTCTTTCGTTCTGAACAAGTGTTACTGTTTTCTGCACAAAAGCGATTCTGCGAAGCAATGGGAAAACTTCTGCTTCCCAGGCACAGAGAAGGTGCTAGCAGGGATTCTCTGCCTGCCTTTCCCCAGTGCTCTGAAAGCTCTCCAGGACAACAGCAAATCTGGGGCTCTGTGCTTTCTTTTGTTCTGAACAAGTGTTAGTGTTTTCTGCACAAAAGCGATTCTGCGAAGCAATGTGAACACTTCTGCTTCCCAGGCACAGAGAAGGTGCTAGCAGGGAATTCTCTGCCTGCCTTTCCGCAGTGCTCTGCAAGCTCTCCAGGACAACGTAGAATCTGGGGCTCTGTGCTTTCTTTCGTTCTGAACAAGTGTTACTGTTTTCTGCACAAAAGCGATTCTGCGAAGCAATGTGAACACTTCTGCTTCCCAGGCACAGAGAAGGTGCTAGCAGGGAATTCTCTGCCTGCCTTTCCCCAGTGCACTGCAAGCTCTCCAGGACAACAGCAAATCTGGGGCTCTGTGCTTTCTTTTGTTCTGAACAAGTGTTACTGTTTTCTGCACAAAAGCGATTCTGCGAAGCAATGTGAAGACTTCTGCTTCCCAGGCACAGAGAAGGTGCTAGCAGGGAATTCTCTGCCTGCCTTTCCCCAGTGCTCTGCAAGCTCTCCAGGACAACATAAAATCTGGGGCTCTGTGCTTTCTTTCGTTCTGAACAAGTGTTACTGTTTTCTGCACAAAAGCGATTCTGCCAAGCAATGTGAACACTTCTGCTTCCCAGGCACAGAGAAGGTGCTAGCAGGGAATTCTCTGCCTGCCTTTCCCCAGTGCTCTGCAAGCTCTCCAGGACAACAGCAAATCTGGGGCTCTGTGCTTTCTTTCCTTCTGAACAAGTGTTACTGTTTTCTGCACAAAAGCGATTCTGCGAAGCAATGTGAACAGGCACAGAGAAGGTGCTAGCAGGGAATTCTCTACCTGCCTTTCCCCAGTGCTCTGCAAGCTCTCCAGGACAACATAAAATCTGGGGCTCTGTGCTTTCTTTCGTTCTGAACAAGTGTTACTGTTTTCTGCACAAAAGCGATTCTGCGAAGCAATGTGAACAGGCACAGAGAAGGTGCTAGCAGGGAATTCTCTGCCTGCCTTTCCCCAGTGCTCTGCAAGCTCTCCAGGACAACATAGAATCTGGGGCTCTGTGCTTTCTTCCGTTCTGAACAAGTGTTACTGTTTTCTGCACAAAAGCGATTCTGCGAAGCAGTGTGAACAGGCACAGAGAAGGTGCTAGCAGGGAATTCTCTGCCTGCCTTTCCCCAGTGCTCTGAAAGCTCTCCAGGACAACAGCAAATCTGGGGCTCTGTGCTTTCTTTTGTTCTGAACAACTGTTACTGTTTTCTGCACAAAAGCGATTCTGCGAAGCAATGTGAACACTTCTGCTTCCCAGGCACAGAGAAGGTGCTAGCAGGGAATTCTCTGCCTGCCTTTCCCCAGCACTCTGCAAGCTGTCCAGGGCAACATAAAATCTGGGGCTCTGTGCTTCCTTTTGTTCTGAACAAGTGTTAGTGTTTTCTGCACAAAAGCGATTCTGCGAAGCAATGTGAACACTTCTGCTTCCCAGGCACAGAGAAGGTGCTAGCAGGGAATTCTCTGCCTGCCTTTCCCCAGTGCTCTGCAAGCTCTCCAGGACAACATAAAATCTGGGGCTCTGTGCTTTCTTTCGTCTGAACAAGTGTTACTGTTTTCTGCACAAAAGCGATTCTGCGAAGTAATGTGAACAGGCACAGAGAAGGTGCTAGCAGGGAATTCTCTGCCTGCCTTTCCCCAGTGCTCTGCAAGCTCTCCTGGGCAAGAGCGAATCTGGGGCTCTGTGCTTTATTTCCGCCCGAATGTGCATTAATGTCCTCTGCTTTATGGTGCGTTGGTGGATCCTGGGATGCTGAATGGTGGATGTGGATTTGTGGATGTTGGTAAACTGGATTGTGGATCATGGATTGTCAGATGTTGGATGGTAAATGATGGATTGTTGATGATGGATGGTACATATTGGATGGTGGATTGTGGAAATTGGGATGGTGGATGGCGGATAGTTGGTTGTGGGATATTGGAAGGTGGATGGGGGTGGTGGATGTTGAATGGAGGATGGTGTATGGTGTATTGTGGTATAGTGTATGTTGGATGGTTGATGGTAGGAAGTCGGAGGGTGGATAGTGGATTGCTGATTGTGGGATGGTGGATGGTGGATGGTGGATTGTGGGATGGTGGATTGTGGGATAGTAAATTGTGGATGGTGTGAAGGTTGTTGGTGGGAAGGTGGATGGTCGATGGTTGATGTTTAATTGTGGGAACGTGGATGTTGCATGTTGGATGCTGGATTGTGGGATGGTGGATGTTGGATGGTGTGAAGGTGTTTGGTTGTTGGTGGATTGTGGGATGGTGGATGGTTGATGGTTGATGATGGATCGTGGAAGGTGGATGGTGGATGGTGGATAGTGGATTGTGGGATGGTGTATGTTGATGGTGGATGGTGGGAATCTGGGTGGGGGATGGTGTTTTGTGGGATGGTGCATTGTGGGGATTTGTAAGGACCTCCTGCGGGGAAATGGGCATGTGAGCAGTCCTGCATATGAGTAAGGCTGGTAAAGCCTCAGTGTTGGCAAGGATGTGATGAAATGACCCTGGAAGAATGAGGAAGAACCCAGGAAGTTAAACAACTTCAGGGTGTGGGTTTGGACGGAGGAAGAAGTTTGTACAATGTCGATGTGGCAGTTCTCATTCAATCAGAAGAGAGCTTAAGGAGCATGTGCAAAGCTAACTGTCCAATCAGAGAGAATTCAACCACGTGATTGTATCATGTGATTTTCACCTGCATTATAAAAGGCTTGCTTCACCATAATAAAATTGGCATTGCTTAATCAATCTGGTTGTCCGCATGTCCATCTCTCCCGCATGTGGCTCCCTCTGCAGGGACCCACAGATTCGTACAAGTCTGATGAGGACTCGGTGATGTGCAATCACGGGTGGAAAGCTGGTCGAAACTGTTCCAGACGCTGCCCTGGTGTCTGAAGGAGAGAATCAACGCGCTGTAACTTTAAGGCTCCGTGAGAGGCGGTAGCCAGGGATCTGCCTCTGGCAGTGGCCAGGGAGGAATGGGGTCCACGCTTACTAGAGATGAGCAAGCAGTGGTGAAACTCCTCCAACATATCCTCTCCATGAGAGGGATCAAATATGACAAGTCCAACTTAGAAGGCTTATTAAAGTGGAGCCGAGAGAAAGGACTTATCCCCAGTCCAGGGCTTGTATTTGAAGCCGCTACCTGGGAAGCCATAGGGAAACAGCTATGGGACTCAGTTAGTGATGGAGGAAAGTTGGCAGAAGAAGTGACCGGTTACACCACGCTATGGAAATTAATCCGAGAGACACTACAGGAGATTAGTAGTGAGTGTGCGGCTGCGGCTTCTGCCTCTGCAGCTCTCGGAGCATCTTCTAACTTTGATATATCAGCCACACCGCCGCTGCTGCCGCTACCGCACTGCCCCGGCCACGGCCAGAGGGACGGTCCGGCCCCTTCCCCCACCTCAGCCTCCTCGCCCCGGGGCGACGAGGGAGGGGGCTACTCTCTGCTGCTTGTGGCTCCCGCCACGCTGGGTCAGCCAAAAACTCCGTTTGCCTTATCAATTGTGCCGCCGGGACCGCGGCGAGCAGTGGGGGCTAAATCCAAAACTGCATAATCAGGGGCTGGAAACAGCAGAAGTGTATCTGATGCGAACCGGAAAGGGACTGAGGAGAAACCAAAAGAGGCTAAAGACTCCAATAGTGGGCGGGACACAGATGAGGGCGTGGGTAGCAGGTACTTGTGCCCACCTCTCCCTCCCTCACAAGTCAACGCCACAGAAGAACACACCCCCGCTTCACAAGTTGGCTCTTCAAACACTGAAACTTTACTCCTGCAGCTTGTAAACAGCCTTCAGAAACTGACTGTATCACAGGGAGAGAAGATGAAGCAGAAACCATATACGTTTTCATCAAATACAGGACCACAACCATCTGCTCCTTCTGATCCATCGCTCGAATATTCAGCTCCCGTGCCTGCTACTAATTCCTTCCTCTCGTCATTACCAGAGACGGTGACTGCATCCCCGCCATCTCACCCTGCAACTTCACATCTTTTCTCTTCACAGGTGCAGAGTGCTGATGGAAAGGAATTATTAGAGATGCTATAGTAGAAGGATCTTTTATCCCAGAAAGCATACAAGCATTTCCAGTTTCTTTTAATACTGTTACTGGTGCCAATGAGTGGGATCCCTTAGATTGGAAGCTGCTTGAAAAGGTTAGGGCCTCAGTAGTACAAAATGGTCTCCACCATCAATTAACTATATCTTCTCATCATCATTGTTAATTCCAAAAGATATCGATCAAATAGTGGCAGTTATTTTAACTCCATCTCAAAAAATTATTTGAAAGCACGTGGGTGAAGTTAGCTAACAAACAGGTTCGTCCACGACCACAGGGTGATCCCCTCTATCTTGTCCAAGCACAAATGCTATTGGGTACAGGGCCTTTCGCCACAGTAGATCTACAGGCCAATTTTTCTAACGAAGTGTTACGGTTATCACAGTCAATAGCTAGTCAGGCCCTAATGTCTGTACCTGATACAGAAGGAAAGAAACAGGACAAGTTTGTAACAGTAAAACAAGGACTTAATGAACCTTTTTCAAAATTTGTAGATCATCTTTATGACTCTCTAGAACAACAACCTGACATGACCCAAGAGATGAAGGAAAATATATTTAAGTTAATGGCCTTCAAAAATGCTAATCCATCTACCAAACGGCTGTTAGTGACCCTCCCACATGGAGCATCTGTAGCTGACATGATTGAATTAACCAACAGAGGAATGCAACAGGCTAATGTTGCAGCCTATGCCGCTGCAGTGCATGAAGTGGTTGCACCATTTTTTAACAACTTATTATGAGCCTAGTTATTAATAAGGAGCCTGGCTAGCTCAGTCGGTAGAGCATGGGGCAGAACAAGCCCGCAGAGGACACGGCCACTGTCAGACTCCTGCTGCATATACTCTCTATGAGAGGGATAACTTATAATGAAACTTCTTTACGAAGGTTATTTAAATGGTGCAGAAACCATGGCTATCCTGCTGATATCCTCACCGCCTTTGAGCCAGCAAAATGGGCTGAAATAGGTGAACGGTATAAAACAAAGAAGGGGGAATTTTCTGGACGCACCACATAATCAACTAGCAATGACTTTATATATTCTTAATGGTGTTTTGATGTTTGTAGTGTTTGTCATTTTATGTTGTGTGAGTGATAAGTGTAAGAGGCCTCTTTGTGTGATTGTTTTCTGTGTGTGAGATGCAGCCCAGCTGCAGCTGCGGAGTGTGGAGCTCTCTGACAGAGCACCCAAGTGCCTGCTGGGTCATCGGTGCAGCCTGTTTCTTCGAACTAAGTGTTTCAAGTGTCATAAGGCTCAAGTGTTAGCAAAAAACCTGGAGAGTGCTAACTGGGAAGGACCATATCCCTTGATAACCGGGGGAAGAGGTTATGCTTGTGTCTCCACAGGTCACAGTCCCCACAGGTGATTACCAGCAAGCTGTGTGCAACTACACCTGAGGCGTGAGAGGCAGCTTTTGGTAGACACTCAGGAGACAGCTGTGGGTGCTGTGGATGCCCCTGTGCCAACAGTTCGCGATCTCTTCAGCTGATCATTTAAGCAGAATGTATGGGTAATGCTTGCTATTGCAATAGGACAAAATACACTATCTCAGTCTTTAATCACACCACAGTTGCCAACTCTTTTAAGAGAAAATGCTGACAGTAATTGCAACTTCATGATGAAATAGATAGGCTTACTAGTCACTAGTGAAAGAAGTAGCTTAGACAAAATGTAGTTATTAATAAGGATGAAATGCTATAAGAATGTGTGTATTCACCTTTCTTTGTTTAGCAATATTAAGAATTAAGAAGTCAAGTGTTTAACCTTATTAGAAACTCCCTTGGTTTTCCCCCCTGAGTGGTGGCCAGGCTCTGGGTGGAACCCAACAGGAGGGTGAAATCAGATGTTTCCGCTCAAAGGAAATTGCCAGTTATTTTGGCCTGCTGATTTGGAGGTTGGACCTGCTTGCAGCGATTTTGGATGCCTCACCTACGGATGGACGCATCATGTAGGACTTTCCAGTTTGTGAGGAAGGGCACTCTAAATTCTCGCTGCATCCAGGGTTCCCCAGCAACTGCGGATCTGAATGTTAGCACCCCATTAAGTAAGTGTGCTATTTCATATTTTTCCTTACTGTTTACTTTTGTAGTATTTCATCATATCCCTTAGTTGTGGATACTGCAATTATCTTACTCTAGTAACTGTAACTGCTGTGTTGTTTCTAGCGTTCTGTGAAACTATTTTAAGTATGCTGTGTTTTGAAGCTTGCCTAACCCTTAATTGATGAAGTCTCGAAATAAGTCTTGCAGGTGCAGCTTTACACATCCTCTGAGCAATAGCTAGGAAGAACAGGCCTTGGAAGATAGATAAGAAACTGCTGAGTTATGCCAAGGTAGCGGGCAAAACCAGCAGACAGCTACAACACTGAACTGCGAAAAAGCACTAAGCTGTGAGAAGTTACCATCGTTGTAGGGCGGAATGCGCCAGAGAATATGGAAAATTAGTTCAATTGACCCGTGAAACTAATAATGGACCAGCCTATACCTCTCAAAATTTTTTTTTTTTTTTGTCAACTCTGGGGTATACATCACATCACAGGTATACCACATTCCCCCATGGGGCAAGCCATAGTGGAGAGAGCGCATCAAAACTTGAAAGGCGCTTTTGCAAAAACAAAAAGGGGGAGAGATCTTGGCTGCTGCAGAACCACTTGCAAAAGCGGTGTATGTGTTAAATTACTTACGGCTCACAGGTGATAGGGAGGAACCACCAGTAATAATACATAAGTATGGGTCTGAAATCTGGTATAAGCCAGTGTGGAGATAGTGCTTTTGCTCAGTACAAAGATGTTGCTATAGGAGAGTGGAAAGGACCTGTGGAACTAACAATGACGGGTCGAGGCTATGCCTGCGTTATTACCGATACCGGCACTAGATGGGCTCCATCTCGCTGGGTGCGGCCTTGGAAAGGAGATCAAGTTTGTGATTCTAAGCCTTGTGATGGTTCTGACAGTGACTAATGCTCATCCAGCAAAAGTAGTGTTTCCCCGACCAAACATATGGGTAACTATAGCTAAAGAGACAGGTCAAGAATCCACAAGAATTCATTGGGTTTGTGTCAGACGATAGTTGGGCAAAAATGAAACTTTCACAGGCCAATGACATTGCTCAAATTACCCAGGCCGGCACCAACACCACAACCTTTTGACAAGGTCAACTTATTATGAGCAAAGTATTGTTAAAAGGAGTAATCATTGTAATTATTGTGCTTGCTATTATTTTGCCATGCTTAATTTCTTGTATTAGACAATCGTTGCAGAAAAGCTTGCA